>NC_045444.1:19327669-19627669 GCF_002776525.5 Piliocolobus tephrosceles | reverse complement strand
GTATTCTTTTGTGTACCACCAATATCCATTTGGTATCGTTTTCCTTCTGTCTGAAAAACTTGCTTTAACAGTTCTCACAGTGTGGGCTGGCTGGCAATTAATTCAGCTTTTGTGTGTTTGAAATCTGTTTCTGAAAAATATTTTTACGGGTATAGAATACAAGTTTTCTTTCTTTCACTTCTTCAAATAAAGATGTTGCTCCACTGTTTTCTGGCTTGTATTGCTTCTAAGTCTGCTGACATTCTTAACTGTGTTCCTCTGTATGCAATGACTCTTTTCCCCCTCTGACTGCTTTTAAGATTTTCTCTGTAACTTTTTAAGATGCTTTCTTCACTTTTCTTTTGCTTGCATTTGCTAAGCTTGTTGGATCTGTGAGTTTATAATTTTCATCAAATTTTGAAAAACTTCAACCATCACTTATTCAAGTATTTTTTGTTCCCTTTTCTCTCTTTTGAGGATGCCAGTTACACATGAATTAGCCCCTTTGGAGCAATGATGCTTTATTAATCATTTTCCCTCTCTGATTTTTATACTGGCATTGTTTCAGTTTCAACTCACTGATTTTTCTCCTCATTATTAACCTTAGTTTCCTGATTCTCTGCATTCTCAGTAATTTTTTTTTTTTTTTTTGAGGCGGAGTCTCGCTCTGTCGCCCAGACTGGAGTGCAGTGGCCGGATCTCAGCTCACTGCAAGCTCCGCCTCCCGGGTTTACGCCATTCTCCTACCTCAGCCTCCCGAGTAGCTGGGACTACAGGCGCCCACCACCTCGCCCGGCTAGTTTTTGTATTTTTAGTAGAGATGGGGTTTCACCGTGTTAGCCAGGATGGTCTCGATCTTCTGACCTTGTGATCCGCCCGTCTCGGCCTCCCAAAGTGCTGGGATTACAGGCTTGAGCCACTGCGCCCGGCCTCTCAGTAATTTTTGATTGGAGACAGGCAATTTCTGATTGGAGTCAAGACTAAACTGTGAATTTAACCTTGTTGGGTGTTGGATACTCTTGTAATTTGTAACAGTATTTTTGAGCTTTGTTCTGGATCACAGTTAAGTTGTCTGGAAATAATTTAATTCTTTTGGGTTTTGCTTTTATGATTTTTTATGCAGGACCACAGCAGCCTTTTGTTTTTAAGTTTTTTTGGGGGTGTGGGGGCGGGCAACAGGAAGCTTAGAGCCAAAACAGAACCACCTTAATCTAGGACCAATCTTCTTCCACATTGAGATAGTGTCCTTTTAAGTCCTCTACTTGTTGCTTCGTGTATTATGAAGTTTTGCCAGTGGCTGGTAGGACTACAAATGATTACTGTCCTTGGGTGAGTTCCAGAGATTGTGTCTGCTCCTTTTGAGTGGTTCTCTTCCTGGCCTCAGGTAGTTTTTGCACACATATGCACCAATCTATTCAACTAAGACTCAAGGAGGTCCCTCCAGAGCTCTCTAGAGCTCTTTTGTCTTCAGTACTTTGCCCTGTAAACTCTAGCTACCTTGGCTTCAGTCCCAACTCCATCTCCTAACTCAGAGACTCTGGTTGGGTTTCCCCTCTCTGAGCTGTTGCTGGGAAATGTTCTTGTGGCACTAAGCTGGGGCAATCCTAAGACTCACTTCTTTTGTTTCTCCCTCTCAGGGTTTACTGTTCTTCACTGTCCCATGTCCAATATCTAGAAACTATTGTTTCACATAATTTTCTGGCTTTTTGGTTAAGGTAGGAGGATAAATCCAGTCTGTATTACTCCATTTTGGCTAAAAACAGAAGTCAGGAGGATGCAAGTTTTAAAGATCCTTTCTTCAATATCCCTCATATTGGCCCTGATACCATGTAAGATGCCAAAGTCAGCACACTCCCAAGACCTGGAAATTATTCAAAAAATAAAATACACAGGACATGCTAGAGGGAGACTTCTCACACATACCTCTTCTACCTTGTAAATTCGGTTGGCCTATCTCAGGGGACTGCTTGTTACACAGATTGCTTGTGGCCTCAAGAAATATCTAAAACAACAAATTTGGCAATAGCCATTCAAAACCTTAGGCAGTAAAAATAGTCACTGTGGATTTTAAAAAACAAATTGGAAAAACTTCAATTTACTTGAGGAATAAAAGCTGTAAAAATCTAAACTGAAGAATAATTCAAAAGTGGGCAGGGAAGATTTAGACAATCATCCCTTTTTGTCTCACATTAATTTTTTTTTTTTTTTTGGGGGGCAGTTTCGGTCTTGTCCCCCAGGCTGGAGTGTAATGATCTCGGCTCACTGCAACCTCTACCTCCCAGGTTCAAGCGAATCTCCTGCCTCAGCCTCCCAAGTAACTGGGATTACAGGCGGGTGCCACCAAGCCCGGCTAATTTTGTATTTTTAGAAGAGATGGGATTTTGTCATGCTGGCCAGACTGGTCTTGAACTCCTGACCTCAGATGATCCGCATGCCTCAGCCTCCCAGAGTGCTGGGATTACAGGCATGAGCCATTCCACCTGGCCTAAAAATTCTTTTCTCCTTTATACAAGTTCTTTCTCTTCTAGTTTTCAAAGCAGTTATATCCTTCCTCTTTTTTTTTTTTTTTTTGAGACGGAGTCTTGTTCTGTTGCTCAGGCTGGAGTGTAGTGGCGCGATCTCACTGCAAGCTCCATCTACCCGGGTTCACGCCATTCTCCTGCCTCAGCCTCCTGAGTAGCTGGGACTACAGGCGCCCGCCACCGCGCCCAGCTAATTTTTTGTACTTTTAGTAGAGACGGGGTTTCACCGTGTTAGCCAGGATGGTCTCGATCTCCTGACCTCGTGATTCGCCTGCCTCGGCCTCCCTCCTTCCTCTTTTTGAATAAATACTATGACTTTTTGTCTATAATACTTCATGAACCATCTAAACTTGTTATTTTTTTCTTAAGAGTCCTTTTCACTTTACCACATACTATCTCAAAGTTACAAATGACCTCTTCTGGTCACATCCAATGATTTTTATTCCCTTTATGGTCTTTATCTCTCTTCCTTCCTCACCCCCCCCCAACATCTGACTATTAATCTTTGAAATCTCCTTGTATGTTGGCTTCCACACTCCTTTTTCCTATGTTGTTGGTCTTCATTTGCGACCACTGCCTCTTGGTCTTTTTTTTTTTTTTTGCTGGCTATCAACCATCTAGTACAGGAGTTGGCAAACTATGGCGTGTAGGCAAAACCCAGACCACTGCTTGCTTCTGTATTGCCTGCAAGCTAAGAATGGTTTTTACAGATGAACATTTGAAATCAACTTGATGACAGAGAACACTAACTTTGAACCCCAATTAAGTAAAATATTATCTGTCACCCAAAGCAAATCCACTGTGCTCATTGTTATATTTTGAATTTTATCAATAAAAATTTATGGAAACTTATTTTTCCCCTTGTTATATAAATACCTAAATACAATCCACGATTCTGTATCTTGGCTTACATAGCCTCAAATATTTCCTATTTGGCCTGTTTCAGAAGAAGTTTGCTGACCTTAGATCTAGTAGGTAAAGTAAATGATATCCACATAACAGTTACACTGATTTTCAATCCCAACACGTATTGCTGCTGGTGGGTCATTACCTATTAACATATCTCAAATTTTTCCTTAATCCTCACTTAACATATTTGTTTCTTCTTTCACAGTGCACCCCAGATTAATCCCCTTCCTACTGCCACCACGACAGCTGAGGATGCCACCACTTGATGCATGTTATACGATATCCTTCTGCCTGGGGGTTCTTCCCACTTCAAGTTCACTTCAAAGACTGATACTGGACTAATTTTTTGGTCTTTTTTTGAAGGGTCTCAAGCTAATTTCTTTCTATGCTAACCTAAAATTCAGATGCTCTATGGAAAAAAGTTTAAGCATAATGTTTATTTTTTTTGAGAGGGAGTCTTGCTCTGTGGCCCAGGCTGGAGTGCAATGGCATGATCTCGGCTCACTGCAACCTCTGCCTCCTGGGTTCAAGCGATTCTCTTGCTTCAGCCTCCTGAGTAGCTGAGAATACAGGCACGTGCCACCACACCCAGCTAATGTTTGTATGTTTTAGTAGAGATGGGGTTTTGCCATGTTGGCCTGTGTGGTCTAGAACTCCTGACCTCAGGTGATCCACCTGCCTCGGCCTCCCAAAGTGCTGGGATTACAGACGTGAGCCACTGTGTCCGGCCAAGCATAATGTTTAATAAGACAAGCAAGTTACAGAATAAAAGATTCATAAAGACTCCACATGACACCAACAAAAACAACACTGATCTCCACCTTAGAGGAAAAAAAAAAAAAAAGGCTGGGCATGGTGGCTCCTGCTGTCCCAGCACTTTGGGAGGCCGAGGCAGGCAGAACACTTGAGGTCAGGAGTTTGAGACCTGCCTGGTCAACATGGTGAACCCCGCCTCTGCTAAAAACACAAAAATTAGCCAGGTGTGGTGGCAGCCACCTGGAATTTCAGATACTTGGGAGTCTGAGGCAGGAGAATCGCTTGAACCCGAAGGGCAGAGGTTGCTCTGTGAGCTGAGACTGCACCACTGAACTCCGGCCTGGGCTACACAGACTCCATCTAAAAACAAACAAACAAAAACTTTAAATAGTGATTATATTGGTGTACAGTGACTGCTTTCCAGAAAGGGCAATGGATTAGTGAGACAGAATTTTACTATTTTACTCCAGATATTTATATATGGTTTATTTATTTATTTTTGAGACAGAGTCTTGCTTTGCTGCCCAGGCTGGAGTGCAGTGGCATGATCTCGACTCAGTGCAGCCTCTGCTTCCCAGGTTCAAGCTATTCTCCTGCTTTAGCCTTCCAAGTAGCTAGAATTATAGGAGCCCACCACCACATCCAGCTTATATATTTAATTTAAAAAGAAAATTTCTTTCTTTCCATTTTTTTTTTTTTTTTGGAGACAGGGGTTCTCTCTGTTAGAGTGAAGTGGTGTGATCTCAGCTCACTGCAGCCTCAACTTCCTGGGCTTATCCCACCTCAGCCTCCTGAGTAGCTGTGACCACAGGCATGTGCCACCATGCCCAGATAATTTTTGTATTTTTTGTAGAGATGAGGTTTTGCTATGCTGCCCAGGCTGGTCTTGAACTCCTGAGCTCAAGCGATTCACTCACCTTGGCCTCCCCAAATGCTGGGATTACAGGCATGAGCCATCATGCCCAGCCTAAAAGAAAATTAATAATGTAGGTTTTACAAAGCATAAAATAAAATGTTAAAAAATGTGATTGCTAACATAGTTCATATATACGTATGCACACTGAAAAATGACTTTGGTGAGGTACATAAAAATTTATCAATGATTATTTTTGGGTGCTGAGACTGTAGTTGATTTGTCATCAAACACTTGAAATTTCAAATATTTTCAAATTTTCTACAATGACTGTGTATGTTTAACCAGAAAGACCTAAACAAAGTACACAGAGGAAAGACTGTTTTAATAGACAAAATACAGATATAAGAGAAGTATTTTTCAACATCAGAAACTCATTGAGAGGCTGAGGAAGCACCACAAATACTCGGTGTGATCAATTATGGATGAAGAGGTTTTTTCATGAAATGTTGCCTCTCCTATTCCTTAGAAGTACCTACTTAAATAATTTAAATCCAAAGTATTACTATTTTCACTCATTTTGGTGAGTTCACAAAAATGAAATAGCTACAGCACCCTCTTCCCTTCTCCTTTAACATTTTTTTGTGAATAAAACTATTTACTAATAAATCTTGCTAACAAACACATGCCTACAAAAATGGTAAAAAAAGGCCGGGCGCAGTGGCTCAAGCCTGTAATCCCAACACTTTGGGAGGCCGAGACAGGCGGATCACGAGGTCAGGAGATCCAGACCATCCTGGCTAACCCGGTGAAACCCCATCTCTATTGAAAAATACAAAAACCTAGTCGGGCGAGGTGGCAGGCACCTGTAGTCCCAGCTACTCGGGAGGCTAAGGCAGGAGAATGGCGTAAACCCGGGAGGCGGAGCTTGCAGTGAGCTGAGATCCTGCCACTGCACTCCAGCCTGGGTGACACAGCGAGACTCCGTCTCAAAAAAAAAAAGAAAAAAGTGGTAAAAACAAAAAACAAAAAACAAAAAAAACTAAACACTCTCTCATATCCACTAAAGAAGAAATGAATTTCTGAAAAGGTAATGTTTTAGCAGTGAAAGTAACTTTTTTTCATTTTATTCCTTCAACAATATCTTTCTTCATCTATTCTGTTAGTGCTACAAAATCATACATAGGTCATCAGTGCAGATATGCTGTAGAGTATATTGGTTTGCTCAGTTTAAGAAATATTTTTATTGGTGTAAAAACACTTAACACAAGATCTATCCTCACAGAGTTTTCAGTGTATAATACAATATTTATCTGTAGACAGTCTTGTGCAGCACATCTCTTGAACTTACCTTGCCAAATCAAAATTTTATTACATTTTATTTATCTAAGCTAAGTGTTAGTAACTTCATTTTTAATAACGAGAGAAGTAAAATTTTACCAAAAGATATAGTTCAGATTGACAGACTTATTATCAACAATTATTTCAAAGGATAGCTGAGGCCAACAAAAAAACTGACAATGTAGAACCAGCAGCTTAGGAGAAATAAAATGAATACAAGAGAGGTATCACAAGTAGGACAAAAGGGACACTAGAGAAATACTAGGATACAAAAATGAGGAAAAACAGACTGTGGAGAGAAAAAAAAGGGAAAAAGACTTGAAGGTAGGTTTTCTTTTTCATAATTTCATACGATTCTGTGAAACATTTTTTAAAGGTTCTAAAAAAAAGGCTACAGTCTTTTCAAGTTCCTCTCTGTATGCTACCCCTTTGAGAATATACATCAAAGACAAAGGTATTATCGTTTTGAATTTCAAGATAAAAATAGCAAAAATGAAAGGCAAAATTGGAGAAGAACCAGTAAAAATGAGAGCATCTTGAAGATATCCTACTCACTTGCCCACTTTCAAAGTCTTTGCTGGTATCAAACTTATTTTCCCTCCACACTAAGGACTGAGAAAAATCTCATGAGTTGTTGTAGAATCAGTGTCTCTGACTAGTACTTTGCTTAAAGTGACAGTATATGTGACTTGTATCAGGCTGTGCTCAATTTTCATAATGATAAGTAACAACACAATCCAATCCAAACACAAAGTTGCCTCAGTGAACTGAAAGACTGAGCTGAAAGTAGACATAATAATTCAAATTCTACCTTTCTACACAAGGCACCTCTGTAAGAAAACAATTTCGCTAAGCAATCTAAGCTAAGTAAGACATTTTTCAAAACAAAGACTCACTTTGTGTTCTTATAGGAATCTTATTCCTTATAATCCTGTAACAAAATGAAGGCTACTACAGTCCATTTAGCATCTAAAACACAGTAAGACTGTATGGATCAAGACCCTGTAACCTAGAGTTTAAGATACACTTTCCAACTAAGATCTAAAAATTTATAAACTTGATATGTAGTAATTTATAGTTTTATGTCAGGACACTGGATTTCAGATGAAAATCTACTAATAAACAGTGACAGACATCATGACTTTTCTGCTAATGTGTAAAGTTTTACTGGGCTATAGCTACTTGTGGACAGCTGTAGGCATAAATAAAAACAAGACTAGAGGGCTAGTGTAGGCCAGAGGGTTTTAAGTTTTGGTGCCCACTAGAATCACCTGGCGGGCATTAAAAAATAATGTTGCTCAGGCTTAAGATTAGGGCCAGACCAATTAAATGAAGATACATAGGGTTGAAATTTCATAATGTCTACATGTAAAATAAAAACAAATACATATTCTTATCCTTTTTAGAAGGACACTGTGAAGACAAATGAGATTCTAGAAATGTAAAAACTTTGAGAAACTTTGCAGTATTTCTTTTTGAGAGGGAGTCTCGCTTTGTCATCCAGGATGGAGCGCAGTGGCGCCATCTCGGCTCACAGCAACCTCTGTGTCCTGGGTTCAAGTGACTGTCCTACCTCAGACTCTTGAGTAGCTGGGATTATAGGTGTCCGCCACCACACCTGGCTAATTTTTGTATTTATTTACTAGAGATGGTGTTTCACCATATTGGCCAGGCTGGGCTCCAACTCTTGGTCTCAAGTGATCCACCTGCCTCGGCCTCCCAAAGTGCTGGGATTATAGCCATGAGCCACCGTCCTTGGCCCTTCGCAGTATTTCTTGATGACAAAACACTATTTGAGAAGTGTTTACCATTTTCCTGACCCTGGGTAACATGATCATAAATTTCTTCGACTTTCAGTTTCACAACAATGCTGTCCACTATGCTTTTTTAAAAACTTGGTTATCATATTGAGAAGCTAAGAGAAAGGAAAAAAGGCCCCCAAAACAGGAAGATAAATTCCTTCATCATCTCATGAATCCACCAGTCTAGCTGCCTTTCCATCTTTTTCATAACTTTGTCATGTACTTTGGCTGTTACTTTAGGACTTTCTAGAGTAGCCTCACATATACATCGGTGAATTTCCTCTTTTTCTGGATGTACTGTATTTTTGATTCATTAACACTGAACTGATGGCCAGTACCAACTCATGCTTGAACACACAGCAGAGCTTTCTTGTGCTTAGTAACACAAGACAGAAAATCAGCATTGTTTGGGAGCCATTTCAAACAAAACCAAAAAAGTGTGAACAACGTGGCACTAAATAGACTGCAAAGGACAATTGTTTACAATAGAAGAACTGAAATAGGGAGGCAGCATGTGCCTTGTTTGACCTCAGCTGGGAATGTGTTTGCCTGATGACTCAAACTTTTTTGCCACACTGAACGTGTCCATGAATGAAAAAGAAAGTACAATGAATATCTATTTAGGGGTTACAAATAATTTCAGCAAATAGGCAAATTTGCAAATACAAAGTCTACAAATATTGAGAATCTGCTACACATAATTTTCTTTATGTAACTCTGAAAATTAATGTGATTTATTTTTCATTTCTCAGCTAAGTGTTCTTGTAAAAATGTAGACTTCAAATTCAGTGAGGTAAACAAAAAGATAACTTTTCTTAAACCAAAAAAGGTAGTGTCTTTGAAAAAGTATTGGCTTGACAAGCCAGAAAAGAACAATGACGTAGATTCATGTTACACAGAAAACATATTAATCAGGAAAAAAGTCACACTAAAAAGTACACATCTTACTACATTTAGTCTAACTGGGAGTAACAGCCAAAATAAAAATATTTGTTGCTTTAAGGATAAACTAATGATTCTGTATGGTTTCTTCCAGCTTTCATACTTGCTTTTTGGAAAAGTATCCACTCACAATGATCTGGAACAGAGCTCAGAACCAGGTAAGTGCTAAAGGCATGTGAACTATTAAAACGGATGTCACAAATCCCTCAAAGACACCATAACCATTTATCTTTTTCTGTTTGTTTTAAACATTAGATCTACCCTTTTAATACATTTCAAGAGTACAACACAGTATGACTATAAGCAAAATGTAGTATAGCAGATCTCCACAGTTCATTCATCTTGCATAAAAGAAATGTTATATCCACTGAAGAGTAACTCTCCACTTCCCCCTCCCTGCAGACCCTGGCAACGATCACTCTACTCTGCTTCTACAAGTTTGACTATTTTCTTTTATGTATTTTTTGAGACAGTCTCACCCTGACGCCTAGGCACCTGTGAATGCTGGTTACCTGGGGATGGGGGGTGGAGTAGACATGATGATTACCTTTCCCTTTACACATCTCTGTATTGCTTCACTTATATTAACAGCATTATTTGTTTTGTAAATAAAAAAAAATTGATGAAAAATTTAAAAAGCATAGAGAGGTTACAGAAACAAAATAAAATTGAGGCCAACAGTTAATGATGTCTATGTACATATACACATGTGCAAGCTGACCTCTGACATTTAAGAAATATGTTCATTCAGTATAGATTTACCAAGCTCTGACTTTAATGCCAGGCCCTGTTCCAGGTGCTTGAGTATGTATGTATGTATGTATATATGTATTTATTTATGAGACAGAGTATCACTCTGTTGCCCAGCCACCACACCCAGCTGGTGCTTCAGTAATTAGATCAACCCCTGCTTTTCATGTAAATATACTGAAATATGCAGGATAAAATGTAATTTATATAAGCCACTAAGTCTAGATTTCTGAATTGCTTCTATTCATTAGCCCTTGGGTGGTAATTCAACTATCTGATTAATAAAAATTACCAATAGTTGACATTTTAAGTGATAGTTCCAAGTAAACTTGAAATATTATGGTGATTTGTCTATTAAATATTGCCCAGAAGCAGAAATGACATTTTCTGTGAAGAATGCTGCTATGTTTTAAAAAATTAATCAGTTAATTACGATTTTTGTTTTCCACCCAAAGAGATCTTTAATGAATTCTGTGTTGTTTTTTTTTTTCTTTTTTTTGAGATGGGGTCTCACTCTGCTGCCCAGGCTGAAGTGCAGTGGCATGATCTTGGCTCACTACAACCTCCACCTCCCAGGTTCAAGTGATTCTCCTGCCTCAGCCTCCCGAGTAGCTGGGATTACAGGCAACCACCACTGCGCCTAGCTAGTTTTCGTATTTTTAGTGGAGACAGGGTCTCACCATGTTGGCTAGCTGGTCTCAAACTCCTGACTTCAAGTGATCCGCCTGCCTTGGCCTCCCAAAGCGCAGGGATTACAGGTGTGAGCCACTGCAGCCAGTCAGAGATCTTTAATTATTTCTGTACATGACTTGACTTCCTACCAAGTAACTAGTCCAAAACGTACCAAGATAGGATCTGAGAGAATACACATTCTCTGCTTCATGTACAACCCATTCAATTTCTCACATTGGCACTCTATACCTAGAACAGATCAATGCTAGTTTGTCACATGGTAACCAATCACTACTGTCAGCTTACACCTATCTTATTTCAAGTTTATCTGCCTCATATGAGTCACAGCACTAAGCTGTGGGTAATTCCAAAGACTCTTTTTTATTGTATTTTTTTGAGGCTGAGTCTCCTTCTGTTGCCCAGGCTGAAGTGCTGTGGTGCAATCTGAGCTCACTGCAACCTCTGTCTCCCAGGTTCAAGTGATTCTCCTGCCTCAGCCTCCCGAGTAGCTGGGATTACAGGTGCTTGCCACTATGCCTGGCTAATTTTTGTATTTTTAGTAGAGTTGAAGTTTCACCATGTTGGCCAGACTGGTCTTGAATTCCTGACCTCAACTGATCCACCTGCCTCAGCCTCCCAAAGTGCTGGGATTACAGGCATGAGTCACCGTGCCCAGCACCAAAGACTTTTAATCAAGATTCACATTGGAGGTTGTTGGAGAATCTCATCTATCTTTTAATTTCTGTGCTCTAGGCTATCCCTCAGGCCAAGGCTAGCTCTTCAAATTTTTTATTTTCTTTGCGAAGCAGGCCCAGGGACTAAAACCAAGGATGCTTCCAAAGTGTACTCATCAGCACCCATTTGACAGCTTTTGGATTCTGCCCTTACCTTTAAAATAAGGCTCACTATAGAGGCAGGAACATAATTATGCTCTCTCACCTGTATCCACACTCTTATGGCCAGCTCTCTCACAAGTCAAGCACACAAAATCTTTTCTGTTTCAAGGGACTGACAAGTCTAACAAACGTGAAAAAGTGTGAAAGCCTAAGCCGTCTTAAATAGGTTCTTATAGGCTTGATACCCTTCCCGCATGAAAGCCCTTCTTCCCAGTATGCAGGCCTACAAAGGATGACTGAGTACCCATCTCTCAGCCTCTGCCTCACACAGAAGTGATAACTTTGGTGGTATTCTCTGATAAATAAAAAATTAAACTTTTGTTCAAAAAGTAGATAATTCATGAATTTCCTCACTCCTCATTTCACCCTACTTTAGCACAGATTTTTGCCTCTGACAGTTTGGAAACTGAACTGGCCTTCTAGATCCCAAACTTAGATTTATCAGGGTAAAAAACTCAGATTCGGAGTATTTTTTCCTTATTTATAAAATTTAAACTCATACAACAAATGGGAAATTTAATGAAGTACATATTTCTATTTTCATTGTGTAGTGGTTTTGCCTCAAAGGAGCTGGGACTCAATAAGATATAAAATTGCAAGGTTGCCTGAGAGATTCACAATCAATGTGCCATTTAAGAAGCCTGGGCCAGGCTGGGCATGGTGGTTCACACCTGTAATCCCAGCACTTTGGGAGGTCTACCCGGGCAGATAACTTGAGGTCAGGAGTTCGAGACCAGTCTGGCCAACATGGTAAAACCCCATCTCTATTAAAAAAAAAAAAAAAACAAAAAAAATTAGTGGGGCATGGTAGCGCATACCTGTAATCCCAGATACTTGGGAGGCTGAGGCAGGAGAATCACCTGAACCCGGGATGCAGAGCGTGCAGTGAGCACAGCTTGCACCACTGCACTCCAGCCTGGGCAACAGAGCTAGACTCTGTCTCAAAAAAAAAAAAAAAGCCTGGGCCTCCTCTATCATGCACTGAAACACTGGCAGCCATAAAGATGGAAGGAGAGGGAAAATATGTGAGTTCCTCTTGGGGGAGGGTGAGTTCTGATAAACTCAGAACCAAGCCCCCCTTTTCTAGTGCAACAAAGTATGTCAATCCCTTCTCCACCCCCAAATACCATCTGTAACCATAACTGAATGATAACAACTTATTTTTTTTTTGCAACAGAGTTTCGCTCTTGTTGCCCAGGCTGGAGTGCAATGGCGCCATCTTGGCTCACTGTAACCTCTGCCTCAGCCTCCTGAGTAGCTGGGATTACAGGTGCCTACCAACATGCCTGGCTAATTTTTTTTTTTTGAGATGGAGTCTCGCTCTGTCGCCCAGGCTGGAGTGCAGTGGCGCAATCTCTGCTCACTGCAAGCTCCGCCCCCTGGGTTCACGCCATTCTCCTGCCTCAGCCTCCCGTGTAGCTGGGACTACAGGCGCCCGCCACCTCGCCCGGCTATTTCTTTTTTTTTTTTGTAGTTTTAGTAGAGACGGGGTTTCACTGTGTTAGCCAGGATGGTCTGGATCTCCTGACCTCGTGATCCGCCCGCCTTGGCCCTGCAAAGTGCTGGGATTACAGGCGTGAGCCACCGCGCCCGGCCTAATTTTTTGTATTTTTAGTAGAGAGGGGGTTTCACCATGTTGGCTAGGCTGGTCTTGAACTCCTGACCTCCAGTGATCCACCCGCCTCTGCCTCCCAAAGTGCTGGGATTACAGGTGTGAGTCACCGCCCCTGACCTAAAAACCTCTTACAAGTGATGGTAACTTAGGCCCCCATTCTTTAAAGGAGAACAGCTGCCCCTCTGGCAACCTCCCAGGTGAAACAGAGGGCTAACCTAATCAGCCTGCCAAACTTAACTGGCTTTGCTTGCTTTTAATCAATACTTTTAGCTAATCTTAAAACTCCCACTAGCAAGTCACGTGGCCAAGCAATATATAACTAAACTCCCACCATTTTCCTTACAGATAACATTTCTGATTGTGGTTAACTATATAACAGGTGTTTAAAGCTGTTTTTCAGGATCCAGGGGGCAACTCATGTCCAATCCAAGCTGGTTGAGATCATCACAAACCCTTCAACTAGGCCTGCACAGGTGCCCAGAGAGTAACCTTTTGGCATCAGAGGGCCTAAAACTCCACCTTCAGATCATGCTAACCCCATTTTCTCCACACACGTCCTATGAAGAACCATGTAGCTTGATTATGCTTGTGCAGAAACCCCAACTACCTCATCTTTCCAATCTGCCAATCACCTTTCCTACCCACCTATCACATTTTCTCACACTTTAGACCACCCTACTTTCTGTTCCCTAAGTACCCACAAGCCCTATTTTCAGAGGCAGATTTGAGATTTGTTCTCCCATCTCCTTTCACAAGCAGCCTTGTGAATAAAATCTTTTCTCTTTTGCAAAACCCACTGTCACAGTGATTGGCTTGCTATATGCAGGCAGAATGGACTTGGTTGGTAACACAGGGATGCCACGAGAATAAATGAACAATGGTTTGGTAATACATTCTGAACAATGAACTAAAGGGACTCAATTCAATGAAAGATTAGTATTTTCAAAACATGGCTTGTCAGAGACATTCCTGCTTATGGAATACTTCATAACTTGCTTTAATATAGAACTACTATCATTTACTTCTCTTATATGCCTTCCCTCCCCTTACTGATGAAAAATAAGCTTCCCAAAGCCTGAAATATTTCAGCAAGATATTTCACTGCTCAAGTTATACACAGGAAATACAATTTTTCCAGACCCCTATAAAAACTTTAAATATTACACTCCCATCTCCGAAGTCTATGGCCAACTGTTACTCCATTTGTGTGAGTAACAGAAGATTGGACTAATTTTTGGGCACAAGAGAGATTTGACTTGCCTTTAGGTTTTATATGGACTGCTTTCCTTGTAATGATTTTACTGAAAGAAATACACATGTATTTTTTAGAGACAGAAGTTCACTCTTGTTGCCCAGGCTACAGTGCAACAGTGCAATCTTGGCTCACTACAACCTCTGCCTCCCAGGTTCAAACGATTCTCCTGCCTTAGCCTCCTGAGCAGTTGGGATTACAGGCGTACGCCACCTCGCCCAGCTAACTTTTGTTTTACTAGTAGAGACGGGGTTTCACCATGTTGGCCAGGCTGGTCTTGAACACCTGACCTCAGGTGATCCACCAGCCTTGGCCTCCCAAAGTGCTGGGATTACAGGCATGAGCCACCATACCCGGCTGGAAGAAATATTTTAAAAAGTATATTGTATTATAGTTTTTTTCTATTCTACATTAGACAATGGTCTCAAGTAATGCCCCTTAGTCAACTTCAAAACTAGCAACAGACCATAATCCTGGTAAACAAGAAGCTGGAAGATTAGGTTACTTAGTCATACTCACCTTAAATTATTTTGTTGACCAGGTGGAATGACACTATAGTAAACAGGCATTCCCGTTGTGGGCATAGATCCTTGATTAGACTGATTAGGGAACATAACAGGCTGTTGATAAGTCTGATGGGGAATTC
Organism: Piliocolobus tephrosceles; assembly: GCF_002776525.5. Lineage (NCBI taxonomy): Eukaryota > Metazoa > Chordata > Mammalia > Primates > Cercopithecidae > Piliocolobus > Piliocolobus tephrosceles. Next base: position 19,612,734 of record NC_045444.1, on the reverse strand, counting down.
CTTGAGAACCTTGAGGCAGTGAAACCTAAAATTTGAAAGACAATTTCAAAAGAAAAAGGTTTTTTTTCAAAGGCTTGCAAATGTTTATGTTTTCAACCTCCATAAACTTTATTTTTTTTGAGATGAAGTCTTGCTCTGTTGCCCAGGCTGGAGTGTACTGGTGCAGTCTTGGCTCACTGTAAACTCTGCCTCCTAGGTTGAAGCAATTCTCCTCCCTCAGCCTCCTGAGTAGCTGGGACTACAGGCATGTGCCACCATGCCCAGCTAATTTTTGTATTTAAACACCTGTTATATAGTAGAGATGGGGTTTCCCCACGTTGGTCAGGCTGGTCTCGAACTTCTGACCTCAAGTGATCCGCCCTTGGCTTCCCAAAGTGCTGGGATTACAGGCGTGAGCCACTGTGCCCAGCAGCCTCCATAAACTTTTAAAGCATGAACAGTCAGAAATAAGCTAACACTGCCAACAGGCTTTCCTGTCAGCCACAGCATTACCACTTTATTATGTTAGCTATTGCTTCTGGCTAGCATTTGTAAATGTACGTACTGTAGGCTGGATGCACTGAATTATGAAAAGGTTAAATTATGAAAAAGAAACTTTCCACATAAGGATGGGCATTTGATATAGAAAGAGTAACACAGTTTACCTCAGGTAGAACTAACTAAGTAAAAATCAGGGAGGATGGCAGTGAGATGCAATGGATTAGAAAAAGTGAGAGCTTTGGAGCTTAAGGTACCTACATGTGATATCAGCCATCTATCTATGTGATATTGGACAAGTGACTATTCTGAGGCTCCTTAGCTTCTTACCAGAAAAAATGGAAACACCACCTCCATTACAAAGGAGGTATTATTTCTATTATGAGATAGCACAACTAAAGGATCTAGTATAGTAGGCATTCAGTAAACAGTGTATCTTTCAATTCTGTTTTCTATATCATCTAAATGAAATCACATGAACACAATTCTGTATTGCCACTCTCTAGTTTCTACAGTTTCTAAGATAGAAACAACACAGGCATAAAAGGTTCTTAATTTACAAATGTACCACAATATTAGAGTTTGATTACACTGATTTTGTTAAATAAAGCCAATATATATTCAATGGCTTGAAGGATCTTTATTTAAAAAAAAAAGAAAGAAAGCCGGGCTGGGCGCGGTGGCTCACACCTATAATCCCAGCACTTTGGAAGGCTAAGGTGGGCAGACTGCCTGAGCTCAGGAGTTCGAGGCCATCCTGAACAACATGGTGAAACCCCGTCTCTGCTAAAATACAAAAATTAGCCGGGAGTGGTGGTGCGTGCCTGTAATCCCAGTTACTCAGGAGGCTGAGGTACAAGAATTGCTTGAACCAAGAGGCAGAGGTTGCAGTGAGTCGAGATTGGGCCACTGCACTCTAGCCTAGGTGACAGAGTGAGACTCTGTTTCATAAAAAAAGCCAATGTAACCACTATAACCACTGATGATGATGACGTTAGTAATAGTAATGATAGGAGGGTTAACATTATTGGGTATTTACTGCCATGTTTTAAGTTCTAAGTGCTTTATGTGTATTATCTCATTAAGGCTTCTGAACAACCTAAGAAAGTATTTTTTAGTAGAGATGGAGTTTCACCATGTTGGCCAGGCTGGTCTCAAACTCCTGACGTCAGGTGATCTGCCCACCTCGGCCTCCCACAGTGCTGGGATTGAACCACTGCACCCAGCCTGAAGGTACTTTTATCATCTATTTTATAGATGGGTAGATGGAGGGCATGAGTTTGAATCCTGACTTTCCCACTTACTAGCTGTAAGACTTTGGATTAGTAAGTAGAAAAGTCAGAATTCAAACCCTGTGGCTCCAGAAACTCAGTTCCAGAATCATTTCACTGTTCTCTATACCTGGCTCTATGATTTAAAAGGTAATGATTGGCCGGGTGCATGTGGCTCATGCCTGTAATCCCAGCACTTTGGGAGGCTGAGGAGGGTAGATCACTTGAGGTCAGGAGTTCCAGACCAGCCTGGCCAACATGGTGAAACACCGTCTCTACTAAAAATACAAAAATTAGCCAGTAATCCCAGCTACTTGGGAGGCTGAAGCAAGAGAATCACTTGAGCCTGGGAGGCAGAGGTTGTAGTGAGCCAAGATCGCACCACTGCACTCCAGCCTGGGTGACAGAACAAGACTCTGTCTCAAAAACAAAGAGAAGGAGGGAGGAAGGAAGGGGGAGAGAGAAGGAGAGCGAGCGAGCGAGATAGAGTGAGCAAGCGACCACTATTAGAAAGATGTACAGGCATAGAATACACTAGAGGGAAAGTCAGAGTTCAAATCCATATCTTCTGGCTCAGGAGGTGTAGAACAGATGACTTTTCTGGCTTACTTTTTAGATGACAGTTTATCACTACCCAGCTTGATTACCAAATGTAGTAGGAGTCATACTTTAAAGCAGATGACTATTATTGATAGCTGGCCAGAGCAATACTTCCTACAATCATTGAGCCAATGTGAGAATTACATTAAATACAATGAGAAAATAATGTTAAAATGTAAAAATGTATGCTGTAGAAATTATGACCACTACCTTAGCTCTGGAATGGTTTCAATACCCAGCCAATTTTTGAATAATTAGGCTGTAATTTGTTTAAAAATGACATTTCTCTTACTAGATGTAAGCCCCCAAAGATTAAGGGCAGATCTTATATGCTCAACTCTGTATTGGGTTAGATAGTATAACCAGAGTCTTTCAGGAGGGAAGGCTTCTGGCTTGGTGCCAATCCTGTTTAATGCTTAACTATGGGGAAACAGACAAAGGGCAGGCTCATGTGCCTAGGCTCAAGGATGGAGGATAAGGGGTCAGAAGCATGGGGGATGTGAGAGAAAAAGAAGATGGAAAACCCACTTTTCATGATGTATCTTTTCTTTCTTTTGTAGATGTGTTCTACGGTCAAGGGTCCTCAAAATTGGACATACACTTGGGGCTCAACAACATTTGACAATCTCACATTTCACACTTTAATTTCAACTTTCTGAAATTATATGGAATATGCTTGCACCTTTGCTTATACTCTTCTTCATTCTCAGAATGTCCTCTTAACCAATTTATGCCCATCATTTTCTTTGAAGAGCTAAAGGTTTCTAACTTTCCAGAAGGCTTCAAATCAAGTCCTTAACCTGTTCATTGCTGTATTTCATGCTGATCCTCTCAGTTACTAATCTGTACACTATCACCAATCTGTTTACATGTGTAAATACATATATTTTATGTATTTTATCTTCCCAACTAGGCTATTCCCCATCTTCCCAACTAAGCTATTCTCTCCTTGTTGAGACAAATGAAAGTGGTCTTTGGAGTTCTCGCTCTCTCTCTTTTTTTGTGACTGAGTCTCTCTCTGTCACCCAGCCCGGAATGCAGTGGCGCAATCGGAATGCAGTGGCGCAATCGGAATGCAGGGACGCAATCTCAGCTCACTGCAACCTTTGCCTCCCGGGTTCAAGTGATTCTCCTGCCTCAGCCTTCTGAGTAGCTGACATTACAGGCGCCTGCCACCATGCCTGGCTAATTTTTGTATTTTTCATAGAAATGGGGTTTCACTATGTTGGCCAGGATGGTCTCACACTCCTGACCTCAAGTGATCCAGCCACCTTGGCCTCCCAAAGTGCTAGGATTAACAGGCATGAGCCACCGCACCTGGTCCTGGCCTGGAGTTCTTAAAATCAGACTCAGCTATGAAAAACAATGAGGCTAATAAAATAAACCCTCTTGCAAGTTACTCCATAAAGATAAAGGAAGGTAAAACAAATTTTTGAAAAATGTGTCATATTATATTGAAGACACGTGCTTATTCATGAAATAATAGGTATTTCTGCTTTAGAACTATAAATTAATATCTGTAACATTTTGTTTTTATTTGCAATTCTCCTGCTTCAGCCTCCCAAGTAGCTGGAATTATAGGCCCCGTTACCTTGCCCAGCTATTTTTTATATTTTTAGTAGAAACAGGGTTTCACCATGTTGGCCAAGCTGACCTCAAACTCTTGACCTCAAGTAATCTGCCTGCCTATGCCTCTCAAAATGCTGGGATTACAGGTGTGAGTCACTGTGCCTGGCCTAAAATCTGTAACATTTTAAAATATGAGACATATCATTGCTTTTTGGGATGGAGAGGAAGGAGAAAAATCAGTCACAGCACAGGAAACTGCACATATTTTCCTATTCTGTAACTACAGATTCAAGGTATATACTGTATCTCTATTTCAAATACCGACTGCCAACTTCTATTTTCCCTCCTATTTCTCTCTCCCAGCAATGAGGACTTTCTAAAGAGCTGAGGAATAGAATAAGACATTTGCTCATCTACCTGTATTGCTGGAAACATAAGACAATGCCAGACAATATTTACTTGCCAATACCCATGTGTTTCAGATCTTAAACATTAATAAATGAATAATGCAATAAAATGAGGATAAAACAAAGCTGCTATGACTAATAAAACTCTTAAGACTATAAAGTTGTATATTACAGAAGTGTTTTTCCTGTATTAAAAGGAGAGCATAGAAGATGTATTGTAGTTGTGCACTTAATTTATTCAAAATCATCTCTACCCAAAGTACATAAAAGAGACAACGTACCTGATATGTTGGCACTGAAGTATAGGGGATGACCACTCCTTGAATCTGATTTCCAATGCTGTTGGGTTGGCCACTGACTAGGCTCTGACTCTGGGGTTGCTGAACTCCAACTATTCCTTGGTAGTTTTGCTGCTGGTTGGGTATAACTTGATAACCTGTAATGGCACAAGGAGTTAAATCCTGCTCTGAATTCATTTCATCTAATAAGATTAAAAAAAAAATTTAAGCAAGTACTTTTATGCTCTAAAATGCTAAAATTTTGATTACATGGTTAAAGCCCTAAAACCATCTATTATGAAATAACATTTTAGCCCAAGTTACCTACATTCCCTCACTAAAATATATTGAAATGAAATCTGCCTACAAAGATTTCTTCTACAATTGCAAAGATTATAGAGTCACACACTTAGATAACATAGAACAATTACTATTCAGGGCATACTGCAATCTATTATGACAACTAGTTTCTCAGGACCAGGAGCTGCTACATAACATGAGCCCAGAGTAAATGGAAAATATGTAGGGCCCCTTGTTAAAAACAAAAACAAAAACAAACAAACAAACAACAAAAAAAAACTATTAAGAATTTCAAGTTGGTAACAACAGAATATTAACACAAGCATGGGGCTCTATGCATCTGCAGAGGTTCCATTTCCATGAAACTGTTCCTGTTGGGGATTTAAAAAAAAAGCAGGGGAGAGAACCACTTTTGAATGTGTCAAAGACACAGACAAATGGAGTTATACAGTAATTTTTTAGATTATTTCTTCACTGTTTGATTAAGGTCACTTGACAGATCATTAAACAAGCCAAGTAATCTGCTCAAGGTCACAAAGCAAACAACTAAACTGACTGTTGGTAATTTAAGTGGTAAGTTAAGTGCACAAATTTACTTTTATCAAGTAAACTTTTTTACTTAACAAGAATCTACAATGATAAGCTCTAAGTAGTGAATATGAATTGTATTTTTGTCTCCTGATCCTAAAAGGATTCTTTTAGGTATACTAATTAGCTAAAGACTCATGTAATTTACTACATGCTACCCACAAAGTTTTTTTATTTTTATTTTTTAAAGAACTAGATAAAAATAATCATCTAGCTTCAGAGTATTGAAAAGTTTTTACAAAGATGAACTGAACTAGAACACCACCTATACAGACTTCAACAGCTAAAGTGCAATGAAATTGTTTCCCTGATAACACCATAAATACATTTTGTTATCAGTTTTCATTTACATCCTCACTAATTTCTAAAGCAACAGAAATGGCAATTTCAAGTACTGATAATAGACAGCAGCATCACTGTAGTTGTCTGGTAGCCTTAATAATTCTGCTCAAGGACCCAACAATTGAATAAAATCTAGCATCCATCTTCTCTAAAAATTTAACTACAAAGTATATCCTGTAACAAAGCAACACATTAAAATTAAGAAACTAAAAATCTTGGCCAGGTGTGGTGGTTCACACCTATAATCCCAGCACTTTGGGAGATGGATGGATTGGGGGGATGGAGGTGGGTAAGCTCAGAAGTTCGAGACCAGCCTGGGCAACATGGCCAAATCTTGTCTCCACAAAAAAATACAAGATAGCACCACTACACTCTAGCCTAAGTGACAGCATAAGACCCTGTCTCAAAAAACAAACAAACAAAACCAACCAACCAAACAAAAAAACACCCAAAACACAGAAAAAAAAAAAACAAAACCAGAGGAAAAATTCAGTTATAGTGAATCCCTTAACAGTGAAGGGTTTTTGTAAAATGATGTTATTTCTATGGCAACAGTACTTTATGGCCATGTTTCCAATGACTTCCTTCTCACCAATTTAACTTTGTACAAAAAAAATGTGTATTTTAGTTCTTATCTGTAATAAAGTGATTGATAATATGCTGTTTGCTAAACCTTTATTCCTTGTGAATTTCCTATACTACTTAAACTTATAGGCAGGTAAAGGCAGAGAACAGAATAAACTTCTTCCTTTTTAATCTAACAATTAACATTTCACACTATTTTCAGTTCATCAAATGACAAGTATTTCAAATTTACACCCCAAATTCCAAACACCATTAAAACATACAACGACAAATTTCCACCCTTAGAAAAATAACACAGGAATGGAAATGAAATGTGAACGTGAGACCTTTTTTTGTGTTGGAAATGCCACCTCAACATATACACACATTTACAGAAGCATCAGAATTTGGGTTCTGTATAGACTGGGATAATAACTTCTTAAAACAGACTTGGCAGAATTATAGTCTACTAAAATGAAAACAAACTGTATATATCTGGCAGAGTTCACTGTAATATAATCTGACTTAAAATAATTTGACTTAAAACAGTCATATCCCCCTAAGAAACTAAAAATGTTATGCATATTACTTTTGTAGTCTATTGAAGAAATATTCAAGGTTGTAGGTTGCCTCGAAAGAAAGCTTTAAAAAACAAGGCCAATTTATGTGCAAATGTGCTTCTGATTTTTTTTTCTTTTCTGAGATGGAGTCTCACTCTGTTGCCCAGGTTGGAGTGCACTGGCACGATCTGGGCTCACTCAGCCTCCACCTCCCGAGTTCAAGTGATTCTCCTGCCTCAGCCACCCAAGCAGCTGGGATTACAAGCACATGCCATCACGCTCGGCTAATTTTTCTATTTTTATTGGAGATGGGGTTTCACCACATTGGCCAGACTGGTCTCCAACTCCTGACCACAGGTGATCCACCAGTCTTGGCGTCCCCAAGTGTTGGGATTACAGGCGTTAGCCACAGTACCAGGTCTGATTCTTTTTACTTATCTAAATTTAACAATTTTTTGAGATTCGTCTCGGAAGTCTCCTGCTTAAAATTCTCTATTATGATAAAAGGTCTGAGACAAAAAATGCTTTCAATAAATACCTATAGAAGCCATGTCATAGTGATTTAATGTGGGGTCAGTTGGACTCTACGTCATGGAATTTGTTTTTTAGCTTTGTTTTATTAGAGACAGGGTCTTACTCTGTTGTCAAGGCTGGAGTGCAGTGGCATGTTCACAGCTCACTGTACACTCGAGCTACTGGGCTCAAAGGATCCTCTCCACCTAGGCCTCCTGAGGAGCTAGGACTATGGATGTGCACCGCCATGCCTGGCTACATCATGAAAGCTCCATCAGTAAATTTCCAATGGTATCTTATTTTTTTCTCAGATGCAGTCTCTATCGCTCAGGCTGGAGTGCAGTGGTGCAATCTTGGCTCACTGAAACCACCATCTACTGGGTTCAAGCAATTCTCTTGCCTCAGCCTCCCCAGTAGCTGGGACTACAGGCACGCACTGCCATGCCCGGCTAATTTTTGTATTTTTAGTAGAGATGGGGGTTTCACTATGTTGGCCAGGCTGGTCCTGAACTCCTGACTTCAGGTGATCCGCCCACCTTAGCCTCCCAAAGTGCTGGGATTACAGGCATGAGCCACCATGACTGGCCTGGTATCTTATTCTTTAATGCAGCCTAATCTCCTTTAATATCCATGCCTACTAATTGCCACACACACACACACACACACAAACACACACACACACTACACTCTTTACAAACACCACGCACATTTTGAAAATTTGACATGAAATATAAAACAGTTGATCTCAGCATCTGGTCATTTGTTACAAAGGGTAGTAAAAAGGACATCATCTGGGTTAGATAAAGATAGATATGACATGGTCCCTATCTTTGAAATTAAGCATTTTTAGCCACCATACCATATGAGGATAGCAGTATAAATAGAGTCTTACGAAAACAAGAGGAAGAAATTAGTCCTGACTGATATTTATAGAGGTAGTGACATTTGGGCTTGGACTTAAAGAAAAGCTCATTCCAGCAAAAATAAAAGGTTTGGAAAAAGTAAGACAGTTAATATGTTTGAGGAATGGGGAATAATCAATAATGAATGAATATGGTATGTGAAATGATAAGTGGAAGATGAAGGTACAACAGAATACTGAAGAAGCAGCAAAAGTTTTACACATAGAAGAGTGATGAGAACTACCAGGAACTTCTAGATTTTAAAGATTGTGAAAATAGAAAAAACACTAACATCTCAGTGCTTCATTCAGAAGTAGCATAAATAAGCCAGGGTTGAGTTTTTGAACACAGTGGAGCTATTAAAAATAATAATGCCAAGCACTTAAAAAAATACCTTCGCTAAGAATCTATCTTATTAATCCCTTCACGATTTTGTCCATTCTCTTTTGCCACATTTCATAAAACTCTGCAGGTAACATAAACGTTTTCTGATTAGTTGTTCTCTCATGATTTGTGTAGGTTTTTTTTTTTTTTTTTTGAGAGCGAGAGTCTTACTCTGTCCGCCAGGTTGGAGCGCAGTGGCGCCATCTTGGCTCAGCGCAACCTCCGCCTCCTGGGTTTAAGTGATTTTCATACCTCAGCCTGCCGAGTAGCTGGAATTACAGGCGCGTGCCACCATGCCTAGCTAATTTTTGTATTTTTAGTACAGACAGGGTTTCGCCATGTTGGCCAGGATGGTTTCGAACTCATGCCTTCAGGTTATCTACCCGCCTCGGCCTCCCAAAGTGTTGGGATTATAGGCATGAGCCATGGCGCCCGGCCTGAATTTAAATTTTAAGGTAACACTGGGCCAGCGCGGTGGTTCACACCTATAATCCCAGCACTTTGGGAGGCTGAGGTGATTAGATCACCTGACATCAGGAGTTAAACCAGCCTGACCAACACAGTGAAACCCCATCTCTACTACAAATACAAAATTAGCCAGGCGTGGTGGCGCAAGCCTGTAATCCCAGCTACTTGGGAGGCTGAGGCAGGAGAATCACTGGAACCTAGGAGGCAGAGGTTGCAGTGAGCTGAGATCGCGCCATTGAACTCCAGACTGCGCGACAAGAGCGAAACTCCATCTTAAAAAAATAAAAATTAAAATTAAAAAAAATTTAAGGTTAACGTTGGTTTATAAGATTAAACACATTTAATCACCTTTTCATTAAAATGACACTCTCACGAATACAAATCACATCAGACTGGAATTTCTGGATCACTCATTCTGTCCTAGAAAACTGTACAGCAGCTAAATCACAGATTCCATATGATTAGCCTCAAGGTGCTTAGGAAGAACTCAAATAAAGAATACAAACTGTTTAACTTTTTATCTAGTATGTAAAGCTTGTAATGAAGGTATTATTTGAATATTTTATTTTTAATTAATTTACTTACTATTATTTTTTGAGATAGTCTTACTCTATCACCCAGGACAGAGTACAGTGGCGCGATCTCACCTCACTGCAACCTCCACCTCCTCGGTCAAGCGATTCTCCTGTCTCAGCCTCCTGAGTTGCTGGAATTACAGGTATGTGCCACCTCACCTAGCTAATTTTTGTATTTTTAGTAGAGACAGGGTTTTGCCATGTTGCCCAGGCTGGTCTTGAACTCCTGAGCTCAAAGTGATCTGCCCTTGTTGGCCTCCCCAAGTGCTGGGATTATAGTGGTGTGCAACAGCACCTGGCCTGAATATTTTTAAAAACATAGACTTAATATATTTTATAAAAAAACCTTATAGAGCATAAAAAAGATTTTTATAGAAAATTTGGAAAAAAATACAAAAATAGAAAAAGTCTGTATGGGAAAATAATCACTACAGATACTCCCCATTTACATTTTTATATGTGGCTAGCCTCATTTTTTATGCAGAGGGCAACATATATATTCATTTTCATTATTTACAGAAACGGGGTTATATGACACATACCAGTTCAAAATCTTTTTTCATATAATGCTTCCACATCTGATCAACAGAAATTTTACAATGTATGGGAAGAAAGTATTTAAGTAATTTTCTTCAAAACGTATTTAGACCTCAAGTTTAACATCAAACAACTCAACTGATCTTTACTGTACTTTCAGGATGAAGGCATGGGTTGAGAAGCTCAAAGGACAAAAAACAAACATTTTAGAACAAATTATGTCAGCTTCCTGTGTCTGCTCTGGAATTCGGCCCCCAAATTCCTGTCTTTTCATTTAAAATATAATTTAAAATTATACTTTCATTTTAAATTTAAATTTTCACTTAAAATATAATTATCTTTAAAATTATATTTTCATTTTAAATTTAAATTTTCATTTAATATATAATTATCTTTGCTACAATGATACCACAGCTAATCTTTTGTTTTTTTTTTTGAAACTGAGTCTTGCTTTGTTGCCCAGGCTGGAGTGCAGTGGTGCCATCTCGGCTTATGGCAACCTCAGCCCCCTGGGTTCAAGTGCTTCTCTTGCCCAAGGAGCTGGGATTACAGGTGCGTGCCAGCACACCCAGCTAATGCTTGTATATTTAATAGAGATGGGGTTTCACCATGTTGGCCAGGCTGGTCTTGAACTCCTGACACCAGGTGATTGGACTGCCTCGGCCTCCGGAAGTGCTGGGATTACAGGGGTAAGCCAGTGCGCCCAGCCACACAAGCTAATCTTAATACCTAAGCCTCAAATGACATTTATTAAGTTTCAGGCACTATTATGAGTACTTAGGATATGTTAACTCATTTAGTGTTCACAATCGTATGAAATAGACACAATTATTATCCCTATTTTTCAGATGAGGAAACAAAAGGCACAGAGAGGTTCATACTTTGTGTATGGTCAACAGCTATCAAGTGTGTAGCTGGGAGCTGCACACAGCTGTCTGATTCTAAAATTTACTTTTCTGAGGAACACATATTGAAGAAGAAAAATGTATTATAGTAATGTTGTTCAAACAAGCAGAACCCGGCCTTGTTTCATTTTCTGATAATTTTGGTTAATGAAGATTTTACTGTAGCTTAACATACCTAAGTCTCAAGATAAACAATTACAGGAAAACAGATAATTACCGGAAATAATGTCAATCAACAAGGAAACTTTTTGTTCATTTGAACTAAAGATTTATTGGTGAGTATAAGCATTGTTATTCAAAATAGGAATCAGAGTGAAAATTTTTGAGTACTTAGTCCAGATGGTAGCCATATGAACTTGGGGGCTTTAAAAAAGAGCACGTGTAAATGAGTATATGACTAGCGCATAATGTCCTTTCTGTGGGAGGAACAGTCCTTCCCTTGGTTTGCCCGCTACCCCCAAGATGCGTGGTTTACTATTAATGTATTTCAAAGTTACACTTCCTTGCCTTACTATAATTAGATTATATGCATAAATTGTATTAAACAATCAGGAAGGGCCACTGCACTCCAGTCTAGGCAAAACAGTGAGACTCTGTCTCTAAAATATTAAAACATAACAAAAGACAATTGGGAAGGAGAAGAACTGGCTCAAATGGTGACACTATTTCAGGTTCCACATCCCACGGTTCTGTCTCTCAGCCTGAGTATTTCCATGTGAATCGCCAATGTTCCCTTTGGACTTTAGTTTTGCTGTTTTGCCTCGAAGGCTGCTTTTGCTCAAAATGTCTGTTGCCACATTCCAGATGAGTCTATAGAAGATTTGTCTAGCAGCGTTTTCATAGATACTGGCTGTCTTCTCCACAAAGTCAGGCTGCTTTGCCAAGAAGTCAGACCTATTCAGCAGGGCAATGCCAGCTTTAACCTGGACACATTTTGTGCAAGGAGAGCTGCTACGTTTTATGGGTGAAGTCTTGAAGTTCTGTGAAGCAATGGCTTTTTTCCATCCACTGAGTAGCATTTCATTTTTACATCCAAAGCAGGAAAACTCACCAGGTTTAAACTACACTGGATAGAAAGCCATCAGGGTCTGAGGAGCCATTCTAAACTATCACAACTAAAATCGTCATTTAACATCTGATGCTCAGTATGATCAGTACCCCAGGAGGGAAATTCTACTGGCATTAGGACAGGTATCTGAATGGTTTTTCCAGAAGTCATGATGAAATGTTTTATCACTCATTCTAATAAGTATAACAAACATACAACATAGTAACTGGCTAAAAAGTATATAATTTTGAATTATATTCTCTAAAGAGCAGAACATTAAAGATTACTAAAAGATTATTGGTCTTTTTCTAATGCAGTGCTCAGCAGAAAAGTACTCAACAGGCATAACAGACTAGCATTTGTTCTAATTAAAAAGAAAATAAAACTGGGATCTATATTGGTTAAAAATACTATAATCACAAGCAAAACTAGAAATACTCAGCTGGAAAGCACTAAAAACAAAAAACCCCATATCATTCACCTAATCCAATCAAAGATAAGAATCTTACTTTTGCCTATGTAAGACAAAATCATTAATAAAATAATTGTTAACATTAAAATAAAGGATCATTTAATTACAGGTATGCCTCACATTATGTACATTTGCTTAATAAAATTTACATCTTGAACTGTTCAAGTTGCTCATGAATTCCTCTGAACTTTTGTTTAAACAAAGAAATTTCAGACTGCTGGGCATGAACCGTTACAGAGTGACACCTAGAGAAGTGGCATTGTAGTTTAGGTTCCTTGTCTAATTATTCAGACAAAAGCTCAAGACTGGTACAGAGTTCTGATAGTGTCAAAAGTATAGTTTGAAGACTGCCAAGTATGAGAAAGAAAAATCCAATGATCTGGAAAAGAGGGAGAAGGTTCACGATTAGGATGGAGAAGTAGATTACTAGAGAATGAAAAGTATCAACAAGTTTCAAAAATGCTACAAGAAGAGTATTTCCAGTATCCCGACACCAAGTTGGCTACCATATAAATTATTCTTTCTCCATTAAAAAGTATATTTCAGTATATTAGAATTAAAAAAAATTCTTCCTGTGATACATCGGAATTTAACCTGGAAAGTAGAGGAAAACAGTTATCTTTTATAGGAATTTATGTCAATATTGTGGGAAAGCCTCTATTTTGTAAAGTAAGACATGCCAATAGTAGGTGATATCAAACAACAAAATAAATATCCAGATCTCAACGATATATATATATATATATACACATATATATTTTAAACACTACCATTCTGCTGTGTTAAAGGACTGCACTGTTGCAATATTATGCCATTTCTTCCAGCACTTTCAGAGGAAAGCACAATCAATTCCGCAAGCTGAGAGAACTAGGACAATATAAATTGATGATTCAGGCACTTCCCTGGAGGGCTCCAAAGAATATTCTATTTTTAACTCTCTTTCACTTTAACTGAGAAGAGAGCAGGAAGGAAATGTAGTGCTCAGCAGAAAAGTATTGAACAAGCATTAACAGGCTAATTTTATTTTATATAGGTGATCTGAACTAGCATTTGTTCTAAAGGAAAGCACTCTTAATAACACAGAAATAATCAGAAAAATTACAAAAAGAATTAAAGAACTGCTTAGAATACCCATGAATCTGAGGTTATTTCACTTAATAGTACCTATTAATTTTTTTTCCAGACTGTGCTTGTACAACAGAAGCACTGTGAAGGTAATTTTTTTTGTTTTGTTTTTTAAAAGATGAGCCATTTTACTAAAGCCAAATTTATTTGTAACTAGGCATCTACAAGACCAAACTGTTAAAACCTCAAGCTTATAATCTTGGGCTTCTGTCTGTGGCACTATTTCGGTAGGCGGGCAATTTCAACTAAAGCTAGCCCCATGGGTGTATTTGGAAGGAGATGCAGTTGCCATCACACTTGATTATCCCTTCTTATCTATCAACCCCTCTTCTCTCACTCCTGTGACTGAAATAAACATTTACGTATACAAAAACCAATTCTAACAAAAACAGCCACACAGAGTTTATAGCTCACAGCTATTTAAAGAACTATTCCATGGAAGAGTCTATACAACTCAAGGAAATCTGTGGGTACTTACCAGATATATTTGGCTCCAGATTTCAGTGGCGGCAGGTTAATGGAGAAGGGAAAAGGGAAATAGGTGGATTGTAGGTATTATACAATGTCTGAATCTATGCTGAATCACACAATACATACTAAGAAATGCTCACAGAATCAATGAAAAAACAAGAATAGCCAGAGCCACTACCTAGTAATTTACAAATACAAAATTCCTAGTACTTGGATTGAAAGTTGTCAATAAAGAAATTGACTTTGTGCCTAGAGTCCCTATTTGACATAGCTGACTCTCCTATCAATAAGCCCCCTCATCTGCTTACCCAGTAGTGCTGATTTTTCCTGCTTGCCTTTTACACCCTCGTTACTCTTAAATTTGTGCCTTGAAATTCTGTCAACAATCTGCACACACTGAAGACTGTTTATCCTAACAAGTTTCTTCCATAGTGTCGTTCATCAGGATCCTACCATAGTTTGCTGGTAACAGAGCTTAATCAACTTGGAACCATATGATTCTGGGTTATCTGGAAAGCTAAGACTAAGGATATAATGCAGTGATAATCTTTGAAGTTATCAAATGGTTGCAAAACTAAAAGTATAGTTTCACAGAATCATTTTGCTTCCCAAAGACATACAACAACATTATTGTTTGGGAAAAAAAAATTAAATTATATCGTTGGTAAGAGCTGAGCCCAAGTAGCTTCAAATGCATTTAGGTGTATTAGGTCCATCTGATGTCATGCTTTCATATATAACAATATCTCTAAAAAGTTGTGTAGCAATAGGGAGAGATATACTTGACTTCTGCTAATGAGTTTGGTATGCTTACAACATTAAGCTTTTTAGATAAGCTCAAAACCAAACTGAATTTGCCATCCAAATCTTACTTTGGAAAAGAAATAAGCAATAGCTCTCACAAATTTTTAATAGGTAAATTATATTAGGCCAAAGCTGTCACTTAAATTCAAATCCTTATTTCTGAATATGATGCATGATTTAAAGGTATTACAATTAATGAAAAATATAAACAAATGTTAACACCTTCATACAGCATTAAAAAAAAGCAAAAAAGTAGTGGAAACCTGAGTAAAAAGAAGCCAGGAAGCAGCTGAAAAAGAGACCGGTTCACTGTGAGAAATGTAAACCTCTCAGACAGTGCTACGGCCCCGAATCCAACAGCTCAGGAACAAGGCCAATTATTGCAAAATATTAAATGTATATGGTGAAGCTACAAACTTTTCAGGAGTCATAAGAATAACAACAGCTACACAGAAAAGAGCTAGGGCTTTGTAAACCTAAAATCTTCACTATAATTACTACCTGCAGAAAAAGTTTCTTTATAGTATACCAAACTCCTTATATGCAGTGTACTTTATAGTATTCAAAACATACATTTTATGATAAAGGTTTAAAGTAATAAATATTAGTGCAACTGGTAATCTGATCTTTTGAAATACTTGCTTTTATTGACTCATTATTGAGTTGGTTGCCAAGCTGTTACAAACCAATTCTCTATTATTCTACCTTTCTGAACTAGAAATGACTCATATGAGACACAAAGAATCGTGGAGTTTTAGAGTACACAGAGGCTTCAACAGACAATACAGTAAAACTTCCATACTTTGCAAATGAGTCCAACTGAAACTCAGTGGCTTTTTTTGTTTTTTTTTTTTTTTGAGATGGAGTCTTGCTCTGTCTCTCAGGCTGGAGTGCAGTGGCGCGATCTCCGCTCACTGCAAGCTCCGTCGCCTCCCAGGTTCACGCCATTCTCCCACCTCAGCCTCCCAAGAAGCTGGGAGTACAGGCGCCCGCCACGCCCGGCTAATTTTTTTGTATTTTTAGTAGAAACAGGGTTTCACCGTGTTCACCAGGATGGTCTCGATCTCCTGACCTCGTGATCCGCCCGCCTCGGCCTCCCAAAGTGCTGGGATTACAGGCATGAGCCACCGCGCCCGGCCAGAAACTCAGTGGCTTTAAGTGATATGCCTAACACCACTTAAAAATGACTAAGGGCCATCAGGATTCTGACTTTTACTTTGTTGTTCTTTCCATTATACAGTGCATTGCCCAGAAAGTCTTGTGTGTGTAGCCAGGGTTTCTTCTGTTTCTGTTGATAGGGGTTTACTCAACCTTGTTTTGAATGAACAGTCCAGTAGTTTCACATTCGTAACAAAAGACTAGTACATTCATTTCCCCAGCAGTAATGTTAGTCCTGATTTCAGCTGGGGTCCACTGGCACACATGGGTAAAAGACCTAGAGCATTTTATCCTTGAGATATTTCCCCAACCTCTTCCCTATCCGCCAAAGGAAAAATAATAAAAGATTCCGTATTTCTTCTGCCCATACCCTATCTGGTCTAAAAATACTTTTCTCAGTTGGGTTTGTTAATTGAGGGCAAAATTTCTTTGAGTTCAAATATAAACATTTAAACATTACTTGTGCCATAGTGAAAAAAAAAAAAGAAAAAATCACGCCAAATCTACTAGTGTTTTCATTATTTGGTTGAATAGTTTCACTCTTTTATGTAATTTAAAAAAAAAACATGCTTCTTGACACTTTGTGGGGTAAGCAAGTGTTGTTTGACAAGACATAAAAATATTAGATATGAAAAATTATTTCTCATTTTTAATCAGATTGGGATAGTAGAATGTAGAGATGTAAGAAAATAAAAGCCAAAAGGATTCCCAGAAGTATGTTTCCATATAAAAATGTAAATTATGAGACAGTAATTGCTATATATCTGTTTAAAAAACCCAAAAACAATAAACTGTCTTGTTAATTTCCCAGTACATTTTACTTTTCTACACTAGGGCACATACAAACATAAACGCACACTTTTCTGTTAATTTTTTTTTTTATTTTGAGACTGAGTCTCACTCTGTTGCCCAGGCTGGAGTGCAGTGGTGCCATCTTGGCTCACTGGTTCAAATGATTCTCCTGCCTCAGCCTCCCAAGTAGCTGGGATTACAGGTGTGCGCCACCACGCCTGGCTAATTATTTTTTTGTATTTTTAAAGTAGACACAGGGTTGCACAATGTTGGCCAGGCTAGTCTCAAACTCCTGACCTCAGATGATCCACCCGCCTCAGACTCCCAGAGTGGTGGGATTACAGGTGTTAGCCACCACACCTAGCCTTCTGCAAGTTTTGACATAAAAATTAACGATGAGCTAACTATAAAAAAGTCTTTAGATTACAACTTTTAAAAAAAGAGTTCAAATCCCCACTAATTCTATGAAAAGGTTCAATACAATTACCAACACAATAGTTGGCACTGGTACTGCTGAACTCTTCTTTAAAGGAAAATTATCTATGATACTTATTAGCAGAACAAAATTCCTTTTTCTTTTAGATAAGAATGTTTTGAGGCTTTATTCCTTTTATTCTTCAAACTGAATGAGTCAACTAACTTAATCTGTAAGTTAAGAGGATACTATATAAAACAGCTCAAAGGACAAGTCTAGTTTTTATCAAGTGCTATATTATGACTGACTCATAAGAGCCAAACACAATGTCAAACATTTTTCAAAGACACGATTCTCTTTTTTGCGCCTGTAGCACTATTCAGATGCAATCTGATTGTTTCCTCCTTCTCATCATAACTAGCATCAGAGAAAACCCCACAATTAAAAATATCACCAATAATAAACACATGCTATCTGTCACACAGATGTTTTCACCCCGATCAGGCATATTTAGTTGTATTCCATTAAATGTCATTTTTTTTTTTTTTTTTGCAGAGAGGCAATTGTACTTGCATACTAGTCCCAATTTGTGATTGGAAGTGAATTTATAGGTAGTTTGACCATGGAGAGGGATAAAAATTTTGCAATGTTGAAGAACAAAATTAGTAAGCTAACACAAATACAGAACAAAGGATTTTTGCCTGCCTAGGATGTACTAATGAATTAAGTTAATTAGTCACACACAAGGATATTTAAATGAGTAGCATAAAGGTACATTTCTTTATTAGGGCATCAGCTACAGTCTGTGTTATAATTTTGGAAGACAAAAATCAGAAAAAAAAATATGAAAATTCAATTACTTGAGGTCCAGAAAAATTCAGAAAATTGTTTCTGAATAAAACACCAATGTATATAAAGCTAATGAGCAGTACCAGCTAATAAGCAGTATCACAACCAATGTTCTCACGAATAGAGAATAATTTTTGATACCTTTTGAAATTATATCATATACTAGTTACATTATTTGACGTGGACTGTATTATTAAATTTTAGGTAGCTTGGAACTACAGTTCTAACTTGGCTAAAATGACGAATGTTTGTATTCAACATTCTTTGGAAGAACATTTGTCACAGGTACAATACAAGGCTAGTAACATATTAAAAGGGGAGAACCTGTAAACTAACCACAAGACAACTCCTAAGGGTACCAGATTAAGGACCTGGAAGTTATCCTGCATGGTTACGCTAAGCATGAACTATATCTAGCAAAGAAAGTTAGTAAGTCACAATGATCACTGAAGACTGCAACAGTAAAGAGAAGTATGACTACTATTCATCAGATGGGCCAGTCATCAGACGGGCCAGTGCAGAGATGCTTCTCCTAAACTGGTGGTAACCCTGAAGAGTTTCACACAATATCAAGAGCAGTGAACAGCCTCAGTGGAGGTGGAGATTATGGGTTCCTCAGTGAGTCATACTCACATAGTCTGGGAGCCTCCAATAGTGAAAAGCAGTTAAGAAAGCTCTAAAGAAACCAATGATAAAATTCTACTTCAACTCCTAGAGTTATAAAAGGCTGAATAAATACCTTATTAAACATCTGGGAAGTATACATCTAGGTGAGAAGCATATAGAGAAATGAGTTCATTAAAAAATCAGTAAGATAGTTTTATACACTGAGATCAAAATTGTTTTCACTGAATGCTTGAAGAAAATCTGCAAAGTGCTAAAACAAAAACAATGCTGAGTTTTAATAAATTTCATTTAAGTGGCCTTAGATTGTATTTTGTTTAAAAATACTTTTCACTATCAATCAACAAACTGAAAAGCAAAACACAGAAAATATGCTAAGTACATCATTTCTTTCAAAGGCATGCTTACTAAAAGATCAAAATATCATCCCTAGACTAGGGTTCTCAATCCAAGATAGGTGGTTTTGATCTTTGCTTCTGGTTAGCTATTGATAAGTCATCTTGCCTTGCCTTGCCTCTCTTGTTGTTACCATAGGTGATTTATCAGGCTGCAAAGACAGCTTAAATTTCAATGGCAGTGAGAGATGGCAGCCACTTAAAAAACTGCTTAAGATATTCCCAGATACTCCCAACCCTTTAGCATGTAGACCTGACACTGTGGTATTTTCCAGAGGATGCCAAGATTTGCTCACTCTTTTAATCTCACTGGTTTGCAAACTCATATGTATGAACATATTCGAGATCCAGAGAGACTGGGTAGGTACTACTTAAGAGCAATACTGAAATAGAAGATGGAAAAAAGCATGGCTCAGAAGTTATGACATAAGAAACACAACTCACCTGTCTGTTGTGCAGGTTGTGGCAGTGGTTGGTTTAGATGTGAACTGTAATGAACAGAAGGGACTGGGCGATACTGAGGTTGGCTGGAGTGATAGTGGCCTGGAGTGCAATAACAGGCTGGCATCTAGGATCATAAATATTGTGGGAAAAAAAATCAATTTTACTTGCATTACATGCTTTTCTGTGAGGAAGATCACAGTTTAATGAGTAATAATTCTTTTTAGCACTAATCATCCGAAAACTGCTTTTTCTTAAATTTAACTGAAATATTTTTAAAAATTCAAACATACAATATGCATAAAAAGGTAACTAATGTGTCACCAATCATATTTAGATTTTAATTTTTTTGCCATATTTGCTTCAGATCTCTTACAAAACCAAACATTACTTAATTAGCTAAAGACTCACCCTATTTCCTTTACTCTAACTTCCGTAGAAGCCATTATTCTGCAGTTGGTGATTTTACTATATAGTATATATCTGTTTACTATGTATGTCTCTATTATCCTTGCATGTATTAGTATTTTATTTATTTGTATTTTTTTATTTTTTTGGAGGTGGAGTCTTGTTCTGTTGCCCAGGCTGGAGTGTAGTGCCATGATCTCGGCTCACTGCAACTTCCGCCACCCAGGTTCAAACAATTCTCCTGCCTCAGGCTCCCGAGTAGGTGGGATTATAGGTGTGCACCACCATGCCTGGCTAATTTTTCTATTTTCAGTAGAGATGGGGTTTCACCATGTTGGCCAGGCTGGTCTCAAACTCCTGACCTCAAGTGATCTGCCCACCTCAGCTTCCCAAAGTGCTGGGATTGCAGGCATAAGCCACTGCACCCGGCTGACTATTTTAAAAATCCAAATGTCCAAAATCTGAAATACTCCAAAATCTTTAACTTTCTGAGTACCAACATGATGCCAAAAGCATCATGTCATGTCAGCACGCAAAAAGAAACTACACCTGACCTCATGTGACAGGTTACAGTCAAAACTTTATGTCATGCATGAAGTTACTTAAAATATTGCTTATATTACCTTCATATTGTTTATATATGATATATATTACCATATACATCATATAAGATGTATATGAAACACAAATGAACTTGGTTTTAGATTTTGGGCCCTATCCCAAGATATCTTATTGCATATATGCAAATTTCCAAAATCAAAAAAAAAAAAAAAAAAAAAATCTGAAACTTCTGGTCCCAGGCTTTTCAAATAAGGGAAACTCAGCTACATATAACTTCATGAAATTTATTTTGCAATTCATATTGTTTTTGAGACATCTTTCTTTATTGAAACATATACAGCTAGCTCATTCAATTTAACTGCTGAAGAACATTCATTGTATAAACTATTTTATCCATTCCCACATTAATGCACAGTTATACTGGCTCCATTCTTTTTCTCATACAGTCATGTATCGCAAAGTGACATTTTGGTCAATGACAGATTGCATATATGATGGTGGCCCCCTAAGATTATGAAGAAGCTGAAAAATTCCTATCACCCAGTGATGTCATAGCATAATACATCACTCACATGTCTGCAGTCCTACTGCGCTAGCAGTTGTTTAAAAGTATAGCAGACAGTATATAAGACTTGGTAATGATAATAAATGGCTATTATTGGTTTATGTATTTACTATATTTTTAACTATTATTTTAGAATGTAGTCCTTCTGGGCCGGGTGTGGCAGATCACGCCTGTAATCCCAGCCCTTTGGGAGGCTGAGGCGGGAGGATCGCTTGAGCCAAGGAGTTCGAGATCTGGCTGGGCCACACAGTGAGACCCTATCACTACTGAAAATTAAAAAAATAGCTAGGTGTGGTGGCGCACGCGCCTGTAGTCCTGGATACTCGGAGGCTGAGGTTGGGGATTACTTGAGCCCAGGAGGTCACAGCTGCAAGTGAGCAGTGGTTGCACCACTGCACTGCAGCCTGAGTGATAGTGGTAAGAGCCTGTCTTAAAAACAATGTAGTCCTGCTACTTATTAAAAACTACAAGACAGATTCAGGGCCGGAGGCAGGGGCTCACACCTGTAATCCTAGCACTTTGGGATGGATCACTTGAGCTCAGGAGTTCGAGACCAGCCTGGGCAACATGGTGAAACCTTGTCTCTACAAAAAATACAAAAATTAGCCAGGTGTGATGCGCATGTCTGTAGTCCCAGCTATTTGGGGGGCTGAGGTGGGAGAACTGCTTGAATCTGGGAGAATGAGGTTTCAGTGAGGCAAGATCGTGCCACTGCATTCCAGCCTGGGTGACAAAGTGAGACCCTGTCTCAAAAAACAAAAAACAAAACAAAACCCAAACCAAACACACACACACACACACAGACTCAGGTATGTCTTTCAGGAGGTATTTCAGAAGAAGGCATTGTTATCATAGGAGATGACAGCTCCACGTGTGTTACTGCCTCTGAAGACTTTCTAGAGGGACAAGATGTGGAGGTGGAAGACAATGATGCTGATGATCCTGAACTGCGTAGGCCTAGGCTAATATGCATGTCTGCATCTTGGTTTTTAATTAAAAAAAAATTAAAAAGAAAGAAAATTTAAAAATTCATAAAAGAAAAGCTTTAGAATAAGGATATAAAGAAAATATTTCTGTATAGCTGTACAATGTATTTGTGTTTTAAGCTAAGTTTTATTACATAAGAACAAAAAAGTGAAAAGAATTAAAACATTTATAAAGTTACTGTAAGCTAAGGTTAGTTTATTATTGAAGAAAGAAAAATGTATTAGATAAATTAAGTGTAGCCTAAGTGAAGAGTGTTTATGAAGTCTACAGTAGTAAAATGTCCCAGGCCATCACATTCACTCACCACTCACTGACTCACCTAGAACAACTTACAGTCCTGCAAGCTGCATACATGGTTAACTGCACTATATCAGTGTACTATTTAAAAAAATCTTTTGACCGGGTGCAGTTGCTTACGCCTGTTAATCCCAGCACTTCTGGAGGCTGAGGCAGGCAGATCATGAGGTCAGGAGTTTATCAGCCTGGCCAACAAAGTCAAACCCCGTCTCTCCTAAAGATACAAAAAGTTAGCCAGGCGTTGTGGCACGTGCCTTGTAGTCTCAGCTACTCAGGGGCTGAGGCAGGAGAATCACTTGAACCAGGGAGGCAGAGGTTGTGGTGAGCTGAGGTCTTACCACTGAACTCCAGCCTGGCTGAAGAGCAAGACTCCGTCTCAAAAAAAAAAAACCAAAACCAAAATCTTTTACATCGTATTTTTACCGTACCTTTTTGGTTTACATATGTTTAGATACACAAATACTTATCATTGTGATATAACTGCCTACAGTATTTAGTACAGTAACATGTTGTATAGGTTTATAGCTTATAGGCTATACCATATAACCTAGGTGTGTAGAGGGCTACACCATCTAGGTGTGTGTAAATACACTTTGTGACATTCACACAATGACAAAACCCACTAGAGATGCATTTCTCAGAAAGTATCTCTATCATTAAATGATGCATGACCACATTTCTAATGCAAATTCAAATGCCATCAAGACTATCTTGATTTAGTTTTCCTTTCAGAGCTATTACTATTAGTTATGAAGTTCTCTTAATCTGACCTTGTTTGGGGTGAAGAATAAACATCTAATCCGGTATTAAAGAAGTATGTGGGTAAGTTAACTTTAACAGTGTCATGGGCTCGCTCACATTCTGCTCTTCTGATTGGGTTACTTGTAAAAAGAACAGAGATCTGTGGCGATCTTAAAGAGTGCTCACCTCATCTGAAAACCAGCCAGGTGTAACATTCCTAGGTTAGTTTTTAGCCAAGAATCTCTCAAGTTTACTGTAGATCTCCTGTCTTTGAAGCATTAAAATAGACACAATACATACAGGATCCCTTAACTGTTCCTGGAGGTATCAGATAGTAATCTAAATCCTGAGTTTAGGTATTTTCCTTTAATTAAAGAAGATATCTTTTTTATTTGGCTGGATTTGGATTTGGCTGGAGTGAAGTGGTAAGTGGTGCAATCTCAGTTTACTGCAACCTCCAATTTCCAGGTTCAAGCAATTCTCCTGCCTCAGTCTCCTGAGTAGCTGGGATTACAGGTGCCTGCCACCACACCTGGCTATGTTTTTTTTTTTTGGTATTTTTAGTAGAGATGGGGTTTCACCATATTGGCCAGGCTGGTTTCGAACTCCTGACCTCAAGTGATCCGCACATCTTGGCCTCCTAAAGTGCTAGGATTACAGGCTTGAGCCACTATGCCTGGCTAGTACCTCTCTCTTTTTAAAATTGAGATGGAGTCTCGCTCTGTGTCCCAGAAGTGCAGTGGCATGATCTCAGCTCACTGCAACCTCTGCCACCCGGGTCCAAGCAATTCTCGTGCCTCAGCCTCCCAAGGTAGCTGGGATTATAGGTGCCCGCCACCATGCCCGGCTAATTTTTTTTGTATTTTTAGTAGAGATGGGGTTTCGCCATATTGGTCAGGCTGGTCTCGAACTCCTGACCTCAAGTGATCTGCCTGCCTCAGCCTCCCAAAGTGTTGGGATTACAGGCGTGAGCCACTGTGCCCGGCTGCCAATATCTCTTTTAAGGCAAAAATTATTAACACTATTTTTGGTATAGAGATGCAATGTATATGGCAACAACAGCAATAGGATGGAGAATGTAAATGGAATTATACTGTCATAAGGCTGCTACATTTTACTTGAAATTTCAATATTAACTTGAAGTAGATTTTGATAAGGTAAAGGGAGGTAAAGGTATATAACACAGTCCCTAGAAAAACAAATACATTCAGAAAATTCAAGGGGATGTACCTAAAAAGACAATACTAAAGAAAGTGAACTGAAGTGCTCACTTTGGCAGCACATATAATAAAATTGGAACAATACAGAGAAGATTAGCATGGACACTGCACGAGGATGACACGGAAATTCATGAAGTATTCAATATTATTTTTAAAAAGTTCAAATAATATAAAATGCAGGAAAGTAGAATAAAATACAGATAGGGCAAAAAAAAAAAAAAAATAACAATGTGGCATACCTGAATCTAACTATGTCAAAAATACATTAAATTTAAAGGGTCTAATGACACTCAAATCATTGTATAAAGAGGCAGAACCCAACTAATAACCATAAATGAAAGACACTTTAAATATAGGGGTTGCAAGTAAGGTAGAAAAAGACATACCATTTAAATGTTACTCAAAAGAATGACACTCTATAATGTCAGATAAAATAGGTTTCAAGAAATACTATTAGAGACAGAGAAAAACATTATGTATAAGTCAGTATATCAGGAAGATATGATAAATATAAATTGCTTAATATAGCTTCAAATACTATAAAAAACTGATAGAACTTAAAAGGGAAATAGACAAATCCCAAAACAATAGAATATGAAATCAATGATGACTAGGATAAATGAAAAAACACCCCATGCTCATTGAAGACTGGAAAATTTAATAGTTAGTATGGCAATAATATCAAAGAGATCTACATATTCCATGCAATACCTATCAACACTCCAATGGTCTTTTTTTGCAAAAACAGAAAAGCTCATTCTCAAATTCATATGGAACCGCAAGGAGTCTGAATACTAAAAACAATTTTGAAGAACAGAGTAGGAGTACTCACTCTTTCCATTTTTAAAAGTTACTACAAAGCCACAGCAATGAAAACAATGTAGTACTGGCAAAAGGGTAGAAATACATAATGTGGTAAAAGTGAAAGCCCAGGAAAAAACCCTTACATTTATGGTCAATGGATATTTGACAAGGACTCCAAGGTTACTTAATGGGGAAAGAAAAGTATCTTCAACAAATAATGCTAGAATAACCAGATATATACTTAAAAAGAATAAAGATGAACTCTTGCCTCATACCATATTCAAAAATTAACTCAAAATGGATAAATGACCTAGGAGCTAAAAACAAAGCACTTAAAAGACAGGACTACATTTTCGTGACCTTTGTTTTGGCAACAAATTCTTAGATATGACACCACAAGCACGAGAAATAAAAGAAAAAATGGATAAAGTGAACTTTACCAAAATTAAAAAACTTTTATCCATCAAAGAACATTATTAAGAAACTAAAAAGACAATTTTACAGAATGAGTGAAAATAATTGCATATCACTTATCTGACAAGGGTCTAGTATCCAGAATACATAAAGAGCTCTTAGCTCAATAATAAAAAGACAAATATATATATATACACAAATACACACACACACACACACATACATTTAATACATATACACACATACTCCAAAAAACTGAAAACAGATATTAAAAAAATACATGTATCCACATATTCAAAACAGCACTATTTATAGAAACAAAAGATGAAAACATTCCAAATTTCAGCCAGGCGTGGTGGCTCATGCCTGTATCCCAGCACTTTGGGAGGCCGAGGTGGGCGGATCACTTGAGGTCAGGAGTTTCAGACCAGCCTGGTCAAAATGGTGAAACACCATCTCTACCAAAAATACAAAAACTAGCTGGGCGTGGTGGCTCATGCCTGTAAGCCCAGCTACTCAGGAGGCTGAGGCAGGAGAATTGCAGGTGAACCTGGTAGGTGGAGGTTGCAGTGAGCCGAGATCACACCACTGCATTCCAGCCTGGGCAACAAAGAGAGACTCTATCTCAAAATAAATAAATAGGAAGGAAGGAGGGAAGGAAGGAGGGAAGGAAGGAAGGAAGGAGGGAAGGAAGGAAGGAAGGAAGGAAGGAAGGAGGGAGGGAGGGAGGGAGGGAGGGAGGGAGGGAGGGGAGGGAGGGAGGGAAGGGAGGGAGGGAGGGAGGAAAAGAAAACATTCCAAATTTCAATTAATGGATAAAAAAGTAAAGTATGAATAGTGTGAACAGATTTTTAAGGATGAATAATTTTAAGTATGAATAGTGTGCCACTGTGTGTGTGCGTGTGTGTGTGCGTGCGTGCATGCGCACAGGCCTAAGCTACAATGTGGCGCAGGCCTAGGCTACAGCTTTGCAAATTTTTTTTTTTTTTTTTTTTAGGCGGAGTCTCGCTCTGTTGCCCGGACTGGAGTGCAGTGGCTGGATCTCAGCTCACTGCAAGCTCCGCCTCCCAGGTTTACGCCATTCTCCTGCCTCAGCCTCCCGAGTAGCTGGGACTACAGGCGCCCGCCACCTCGCCCGGCTAGTTTTTGTATTTTTAGTAGAGACGGGGTTTCACCGTGTTAGCCAGGATGGTCTTGATCTCCTGACCTCGTGATCCGCCCGTCTCGGCCTCCCAAAGTGCTGGGATTACAGGCTTGAGCCACCGCGCCCGGCCAACTTTGCAAATATTATGTTAAGTGAATTAAGTCAGACACAAAAGGTAACAGGTCACCTGATTCCATTAATATGAAGTATTCAGAATAGGTAAATCCACAGGAGACAGAAGCAGATTGGTGGTTGCCAGAGGCTGGGAAAGGGGGCAATAAGTAGCAACTGCTAACAGGCAGGGGGTTTCCTTTTGGAGTGATGAAAATATTTTGGAACCAAACAGAAGTGGTGGTTGTACAACACTGTGAATATGAACTAAATGCAACTAAAATGTTCACATAAAAATAGTGAAATGATTAATTTTATATTATGTGAATTTCAATAAAAAAATCAAAATGCCCTGCCCCACAAAAAAATCCTGAACAAAAAAACACATAACACTAAAATATTAGAACACAAATTCTCAGCTCACTGCAACCTCTGCCTACTGGGTTCAAATAATTCTCCTGCCTCACGCTCATGAGTAGCTAGGATTACAAGTGCACACCAGCATGCCCAGTTAAATTTTTGTATTTTTATTAGAGATGGGGTTTCACCATGTTGGCAAAGTTGGTCTCAAACTCCTGACCTCAAGTGATCTGCCCATCTTGGCCTCCCAAAGTGCTGGGATTACAGACATAAGCTACCGTGTCCGGCTCAAAACTCTGAAATCTTAAAGAGTGAGCTCTCTGACCACCTATAATTAAAATAGCAATCAATAACGAAAGGTATTTAGAAAGCCCCTAAATATTTGGAAATTAAATAACATACTTCTAAGTAAGTCATGGGTCATAAAAAGTCCTCCTAAAAGACAAAACATTTTAAACTAAATAATAACATACTACATATCCAAATTTGTGGCTAGCACCAAAATGTTGCTTAGAAATTTGCAGCATTAAAAAAAAAAAGAGAAAAAGAAATTTATGGCATTAAAAACTTCTATTAGAAAGAAGAAAAATCTAAAATCGCTGAAAATGAGATCATAAAAATTAATGAAACTTTCTTTCTTTTTGAGATGGAGTCTCGCTCTGTTACCCAGGCTGGAGTGCAGTGGCTCAATCTCAGCTCATTGCAACCTTCATGTCCTGGGTTCAAGTGATTCTCCTGCCTCAGCCTCCCCAGTAGCTGGGATTACAGGCGTGCACCACCACAGCTGGCTAACTTTTGTATTTTCAGTAGAAAAAGTGTTTCGCCATGTTGGCCAGGCTGGTCATTAACTCCTGATCTCAAGTGATCCACCTGCCTCAGCCTCCCAGAGGGCTGGGATTGCAAGCGTGAGCCACCACGTCCGGCCCGTTTTTTTTTTTTTTTTTAAGAACATCAAAAGAATTGATAAACCATCTGGCTAAATTAATAAACAAAAACGAGAGTGTAAAATTACCATATCAAGAAATAAAAAGGGAACACCACTAAGATCCTAAAGATATTAAAAGCATAAAGGGATATTAAGAACAATTTTATGAAAACAAGTTTGAAACATGAAATGGACACAAATTATGACAATTAGTCCAAAGAGAAACAGAACTGGAATCCTTTTATATCTACTAAGAAATTAAATTTGTAATTTAAAAACCTTCCCTGCAAAAAATCTCCAGTTATAGATGAATTCATTGGTGAATTCTGGCAAACATGTGAGAAGAAGTAACATCAATCCTACACAAACACCTTTAGAACATAAAGGAGATGGGAACAATACACAACTCATTTTAAGGCTAGTACCACCCGGAGAGTACAACCAAAAATACTACAAGCAAACTGCGGACCAATATCCTTCATGAACATAGATGCAAAAATCTTTAACGAATATTAGCAAACTGAATCCCACAACATATAAGGATAGTCTGTTTCAGAAATTAAAAGTCAGTTAAACATTCAAAAGTTTCGCCATATTGCCCAGGCTGGTCTCCAACTCCTAGGCTCAAGCCCAGCCTTGTGAGTCTGCCTCAGCCTCACAAAGTGCTGGGATTACAGGGCGTGAGCCACTGTGCCCAGCCTTACCATTTTATTTTTACAGTGGATTTACACTTTATTGTGTTTCCCCAGTGGATTTACACTTTATTGTGTTTCCCTTAGGTTAGTATTTTAGAAACCCATACCTCTCAGTCAGAAAAAAAACCCTTAAAGCTCACATACTTTACCAACCAGCTGGAGCATTTACCTGTCATATGGTTGCTTAGCAAGTGCATGAAAATCTCCAGAGGAGGAAAGATGACTATATGCTTTGTTTATATACTCTGACAAATTCTCTTCATGAGAATTTAAAAACAAGTTCTTTGAAGTTAAAACTGATCTTAAGTGAGAGGTTTCCACAAGAAAGAAAAGGTTAAAAAGCAATATACCTGTGGTGATGGCTGCTGAATATATCCCTGCTGCTGGAGCACAGGCTGGCTGACAGGATGACCAGAGGCAGAATATCCAGCAGTAGGGACTGGCTGCCCAGGTGGTAGGGGAGGAGGAGGAGGAGGAGGAGGTGGTGGTGGTGGCGGTGGAGGAGGATGTGGTGGAGGGGCTGCTGTCATGATATAACCAGACTGCTGTGGAGACTGAAGAACCACAGTGGACTGGAACATGGTGGCATGAGGGTCAGAACCATCGGTAGATGGCTGGCGAGCAAGACTCATGTGACTAAACTGAGACCCAAGGTTATCCTGCTAAAAAAGGAACAAGTCAACAATTAGTAAGCCTTCTACACATAGGCCAAACTTATCAAAGAAAAATATTTCCTATTTTTAAATAAGGTACAGTAGTACATATTATGGAAATTATATATATCTACAACAGCAATAATGTAACAGAGGGAAGCTTCAAAAAAATGAAAACTCTATTGTTGAATATTACAATGCTGTCATTACAAATTATTTAAAAAATATATCTAATGGGGATGTACAGCATGCAGAAAAGAGTAGGGTACAACATTTCACATTAAAACGTGAAGACATTTATTTAAATGAAGATGAAAGGAACATTAGAATGTAGAAGTGAAATTGGCCATGTTCATATTATATAATTAGTATTTTCTGAAAGGACTTCAAAGACCAAGCAAAGAGCAAGGTACTAATTAGTATTTGCTTTAAATTATCTCCCCTCTTCCTAGAAGGCAAAATTCAAATTCTATGCATTTTTGTATCCCTAACCATGAAAATTACTTGTAGAAATTAAAAACATAAAATCCAACTACACAGTCCTTTCTCTAATCTCTCAAAAATAATTTGGCCATACATTCCATTCTTCCCTTGTGTTTTTCAGTCTGTTCTGGAAGTCAGATAATTTGACAAATGTAATTCAAATGATAGTTTCCTACGCTTTTGCTAAATGGTGCCCTACCAAGACAAGGGTTATGATTTATGTGCTATCTGACAAACATTTCTCTAATTCAACAGGATAAGGACCAGCTCTTATTGTTCCAGAAAAATATAACTGAAATGATGATATAGGGTTAAAATGCTCCCTATTCCCAAGAAACCACAGACTGGCAACAAAATATACCACATTTTGTTAAAAGGTCAACACAAAATTGTGGCAATTGAGTCATCAGATCAAAGCTGACATGTCTGCAGTTTCTAGATCTACTGGATTTTCCAAAGAATATTAAGGATATGGAGAAGATAAAGGACTGAAAGGAGATGCCTGATTTAATGATTGAAAATACATAGTTTTTCTCTTCCCAAATAGTCACTCTGACATACTCTAGCACTATTAGCCTAACTTAGTGAATGCTTTCAAAAAGAAAAAAATGTACCTATGAACTGTAATTTCCATGTTATATTATCAAATATTGTTAATAGAAGTACCATAACTGTATACCACTCTCAAAGTCACCTTGGAAAAAAGTCATTTTCTTATTCCAATAAAAATTGGAGGCAGACTTTGGATTGAAGAAAGTATCATTACTTTACAGTCACAGATTAAATATCCAGAAATCTTCTTAGAAAATACACTTACAAGTCCTCTGTAGCTGTAAGCTACAACTCACCCTAAGAACTGGTACTGAGTCTACTGGACCTTCAGTGTTCGTGAGAAAATACAATGCCTAAACCCAGATGAAAGCTACCATCCCAGGACAGCACAGATCCCGCACTGGTCTCAATGAGAAAGCTGCTGAAACGTATTAGGACTAGAATAATCAACCTGAAAATTCCTTCATTATGAAAAAGCAGGAAAAGATTAAACAATCACCATAATAAGCCACTATAACCAATATCTTATGGAACAGAATAAATTATTTCTAGTATGAATTAGAAATACTTTTTTTAGATACATATGTAAACCTGACTCAAAAAATCGTATTACATTAATGACACTCTTGAGCATTCATCACACATCCACCCACAGAAACAACGCAGGAGGTGAATAGAGATATAGTACCACGGAGTATTGCTGGGTGGGTGAGACTGGCAGGAGCGGGGATGGGTAAGGGGCTGTAGAGTACTGAACAGGCTGTGAAGAGGACTGCAGAGGACGAACAGGCTAAAGAATAACAGGTTGGCAAACAATGTTAATGTCAGAATAAAACGTTAGAAGAATTGCATAAAATGGAAATTTACACTTTTTTGGCAATAGCTTTAACTAGATTTATAAAGTCATTTAAAATATAACAACATAGGAAACAACAAAAACAATACAAAGTGAAGAAACTCTAATACAGTAAAAGTTTCAAAAACACGTATGCCTGAATTTATTACATAATTAGGAGGATAATTTTTTGCAATAAAATATTTCTTTATTATAGATGAACGGGAACAGGTGATTTAGGCATTTTGAATCCTATTATTTAACCAAGACCCCTGGGTTAAGTCAGTCAAAGCAAAACTACTTCTCATTATTTCCTGGTTTTATGAAAGGGCTGCCCTATTTTGCAGTATAACACTAAATTATAAATGAAACACTTCATTCTTACTATCAGACAGCAATAACTTACACAATTACCCTACTGATAAGGCAAAATTAAGCAGTCTTTTGGGATCAAAGCCCCTAACTTTTAGCAATTTTATAAGAAAAATGCACTGGGTAAAAAAATATAGTGGGAACTATTAAGAATGATAGCCTAAGGAACAACACACATATACATACAGACACATGCACACACACACACACACACACAAACACATCTCTTTTATATAAGGAAGATAAACACTTCCTTTGTAATTAAACACATTTCTATTAAGATAGTACATATTAGGAGCTGAGAAACTAGTTACTTAAAATCTCTGGCCGTTAATGAAATATTCCTGAGTTTCAGGAAAAAAAGGTTTTATGTTTCCCGGGGGCACTCAAAAACAGGTGTTATTTTTTAAAAAAAGTTGTAATCACTTTTCAATCTTGGGTATACAGCTGGTCATCTACTAACTAAAATTGGCATCTGTTTAATTTTCTCATATTTATACTGTTTATTACAAAAAAGGTAATATACATATTGTGTAAAGACTATAGCAACTCACTTTACAGAAGGCAATCAGACTAACGTAAATTAAATGACTTGTAGACAGTCACATAAGCAAGTAGATGAGGAACCTAGTAAATCTTACTTGATGAAAACTCTTAGTTAAAATGTATATTCATGCATCTCCTTCTGAACAATATCTCTGAAGACAATACTTTAAAAATGTTAGATAAACTAATGGAACTAAGATTGTTCAGGCAATAATTTAAATAGAGAACTTCTATGTCAACTAAGATAGACATTGTTTGTCTGTAACATGAAAGATAATAGATAATGATTTGAGTTGCATTTTACCACAAAATCAACACAATGGTTTCTAAAAATCAAAGGCTTAGATAAATTCAAAGCAAAAAAACTATAATTAAAGCATTAAAAAACTCTTTCAGTAAAAGCTGAAAGATCCATAAAGTAGCATCTGGTTCCTCACAAAACTCATGGCTAGAAATAAGTAAGCTTCCTAACGGATGACAGTATATATTATACTACATGAGGTGCAATAGCTTTAGAACTTTCAAGAACAGGCTACTTGATGTGTTATTAAGTCAGATAACCATTAAGACATAACTTTCAGATGAGCT
Source organism: Piliocolobus tephrosceles (assembly GCF_002776525.5). Classification (NCBI taxonomy): domain Eukaryota; kingdom Metazoa; phylum Chordata; class Mammalia; order Primates; family Cercopithecidae; genus Piliocolobus; species Piliocolobus tephrosceles. The sequence continues at coordinate 19,579,639 of NC_045444.1, read as the reverse complement.
GACCTCATCTGAAAGTGAAATTCTGACGCCATTTAAAGAAGAAAAAGTCTTAGCACATCCTTTTCCTACTTGAATTGCAATTGGCTGCAAAACAACATCCACCTAAAGTAACTGGCTTTATGTTACGTCCAAGAAAAGTAGCCCTTCTGAAGGCTTTGGAAATCATAGCATTATTTTGTTTGGTTATTTGAAATCTCACTGATGAATTATTTCAGATTGTGCAAAAGATATTTATTTAGAATCACTTGTTCTTTGAGTCTCTGTTTCTGGATCTGATGATGCGTTACCTGAAACACTTGGAACAATGCTAGAAAAATAAGTTATGAAATTTGGTGAATATCCCAAGAATTCAAATTATAGCTTATTAAAGCATCCGTTTGTAAATTAGGTGGCCTACATCTTCATTTAGAACTGTCTCTTATAACTAAATCAGACAAAGTTCTAAGAGATAATAATCTGAAAAGATAAATCCCAGAGTTTTTTAAAGTTGCCAGATTAACATGATTTCCACTGAAATTTAAATAAAAATGAAACCAAATGAAAATTAGTGCTTTAAAACTCTTGGTGAAATATATGGCACTGCAAAGACAACTACATGACAGCATAATAAAGAGGAAACTCTTTGGGACCAAGCTGACTGAAGCCAAGACAGAGAAACCCAGGGAAGAAGTTTTATGCAAGCTCAGTGTATGTAACCAAATGGGATTGGGAAGGGAATATGGGAGTCTGTGGAAATAGTTTCAGGCAATCTCTTCTACATACATTAACTGATTTGTATGGTCTTAGAAGTGTAGCCAAAGTCTGTAAGTTCTTCTTCTTTTAAAAAAGCTGCCTTGCCCAGTATTAAGAGTCTTAATTGCCAGAAGTACAATTATTTTTTATGACTTTCACACCATGAAATAATATAATTAAACTTGTATGTTCTTCAACCCAGGAATACAAATGATATCATTTGTGAGCAAAATTAATGAAATTTCTCCAGTTCAAGTTTGTCATCATACTTCTTTTTTTAAGGGATACTCACTTATTTATTTATTTATGTTTTTGAGACAGAGTCTTGCTCTGTTACCCAGGCTGGTGTGCAATGGCCTGATCTCGGCTTACTGCAACCTCCCAGGTTCAAGTGATTCTTCTGCCTCAGCCTCCCGAGTAGCTGGGACTATAGGGGCACACCACCACACCTGACTAATTTTTGTATTTTTAGGAGAGATGGGGGTTTCACCGTTTGGGCCAGGCTGGGCTCGAACTCCTGACCTCAGGTGATCCGCCTGCCTCGGCCTCCCAAAGTGCTGGGATTACAGGCATGAGCCACTGGGCCTGGCCCATCATACTTCTTTCTTACAAAATCACTCTGCATGTTTTCACCAATGAAATATTTAGAGTCTTGCAGGGAAAAAGAGATATAACTACATAAACTTTGATACGTTAAACAACCTTTAAAAGTTAGAATAAACCGGGCGCAGTAGCTCACGCCTGTAATCCCACTATACTCCAGCCTGGGCAAAAAAAAAAAAAAAAAAAACAGTTCGAATAAAAATAAGAGTTCATACTGGTATAATCAAGTTCCCCAAAGATGGATATTACATCTTTAGGGGAAAAAGACCAAATGTGAAATGAATGTGTAAATTCTAAACATTTTTACAAACTCAAAATATTATTGAGAGTACTTTTGGGAATTCTAACTCAGAATCGCTTTGTCTTTCATAGGGTAGGTAGAATGGATGAAGAGTATCTTGGAGAACCTGAGCAGCCTATCTCAGTTTCTTCTAACTGCTTAATCTGTAGAATCTTAAAACAATTCACTTTGCTCACTGGGCCAATGAACAATCTCAGTTTTGTTTTTATTCCTCCTGTTGTCCATTTCTTGCTGTTGTCAAATAGGGATAAAATACTCACCAGACAGGCTCATAAGATTAAAACAATTCTCTTCTTTCCCATATATTTTCAGTATTTATCAGGGGAAAAGTCTTTGAAGTTCTCTCTCTTTTCCTATGAGTAGTGAGTGGAATATCACTGGTGGCAGAATATTAAAGTTCTAAGAGATACTTACTTGGGCTATCTCAATTTTAATTAGCAAATTTAGTCCGAAATATGTAAAGGCTAGTCAACTTAGCATTATGTAATCGTGGATATGTGCACCTGTGAGAAAATGTGATTAGCTGCTGGTTGTTGAGGTGGGGCTGGCAGAGGTGGCTGTGGAGGTCCAGGCACTTGGGGTCTAACTGGTTGTTGAGTCATAGGAGGATTATACACAACTGGACTCCCATCTGGGTTTATGAAGGGCTGACCTGAAAAATTTAAAAAGAAGGAAAAAAAAACAACTTAGAATACAGATGGAAAATAGGTCCTTTTACTAACAATTTACAAAGCATATCCAAAATCCCTTAACCACAATTGAAAAAAAAACCCTAATATTTTGAAAACAGAAAAATTTCCTTAGCTTGGGAAATGCTTGAATTGACATGAGGCTATCAATAGTCTTTATTTCCCTCACTTAAATATTCAAATGTTTTACTGCATTTCTTATTATGGGGTACTGGCCCAGACCGCTAGCGAGCTTAATTAAATTAATTTATTATTATTTTCTTAGACGGAGTCTCCCTCTGTTGCCCAGACTGGAGTACAGTGGCACAATCTCACCTTAGGGCAACCTCTGCCTCTTGGGTTCAAATGATTCTCCTGCCTCAGCCTCCCGAGTAGCTGGGATTACAGGCATGTGACACCACACATGGCTAATTTTTGTATTTTTAGTAGAGATGGGGTTTCACCATGCTGGCCAGGCTGGTCTCAAACTCCTGATCTCAGGTGATCTGTCTGCCTTGGCCGCCCAAAGTAATCCCAGCCTTATTTCATAATATGTGGTATTTTCTGAAAAACTCTGAATTATGCAACACATTTAGCCTATGAATTCAGTCACAGGATTGGGGTCCTATAAGGCTATATTTCAGTTCAAAGAGAAAACGCTTGACTTCAAGATATTGGAAAGTTATTCATTAGTTTTTATTAGGAGGTAGGAAATACCTAATTTTGAGGCCACATTACATATATTTCACAAATAAGATTAGAACTGGATGAAAAACTAAAATGATTAATAGCTTCATGCTTCAAATTGTAATCTTGATGGTATTGTCCTTATTTTACAACTTCTTTTTTTTTTTTTTTGAGACAGTCTCACTCTGTTGCCCAGCCCAGGCTAGAGTATAGTGGCATGAGCTCAGTTCACTGCAACCTCAGCCTCCCCTGGGTTCAAGCAATTCTCCTGCCTCAGCCTCCAGACTGGCTGGGATTATAGGCACCTGCCACCACGTCGGGCTAATTTCTATATTTTTAGTAGAGATGGGGTTTCACCATGTTGGCCAGGCTGGTCTCGAACTGCTGACCTCACGTGATCCACCCTCCTTGGTCTCCTAAAATGCTGGGATTACAGGTGTGAGCCACTGCACCCAGCTTCTCTACACATATATTCTAAACAACTTTTCCTTATTACAAAAAGTAACATTTCTATTTTAAGAAAATAACAAAGAGACAAAAAAGAAAATAAATTCCCCATAATCTGTGTGTGTGTGTGTGTGTGTGTGTGTGTGTGTGTGTGTGATTTCACTTTTAGGTTCAGGGGCATATGTGCAGGTTTGTTATACAGGTAAACTTGTGTTATGGTGGTTTATTATACGAATTATTTTGTCACCCTTTAGTTATTTTTCCTGATCCTCTCCTTCCTCCCACCCTCCACCCTCTGATATGCTCCAGTGTGTACTGTTTCACTTATGTGTTCACATATTCTCAGCATTTAGCTCCCACTATTAAGTGAGAACGTGTGATATTTGGTTTTCTGTTCCTGCATTAGTTTGCTAAGGATAATGGCCTCCAGCTCCATCTGTGTTCCTGAGAAGAACATGATCTTGTTCTTTTTCAAGGCTTCATAGTATTTAATAGAGTATATGCACCACATTTTCTTTATCCAGTCTATCCCTGAGGGACATTTAGTTGATTCCGTGTCTTTGCCATTGTGGAAATCCCCATAATCATATTAACATTTCAGATACTGTCTTCCAGACATTTTTTCAATAAATAGATTGAAAGATTAGTATTTTTCTTTACTAAAATTGGATTGTTAAAAAAAGAAACAAGAAAGGAGTGCACAAAAATTAACGGTTCAATGACTATGAGTGAGAAAAATACAGAGAAACACAGAAAAATCTGACTGCAAAACAGTTTCTTAAATTGTCTTAACATCTATTCTTCCATAGGAAATCCCTCTCCATTTTTTTTTTTTGAGGAAACTTATGATATAAAATAATAATATTTGGGAGAGAAGACTAGTCTACAGCTATCAAGCAGGAAAAGTCCTCCAAAGTAAAATTATTTTAATCAATTAGTATACTGATAATTTGTGTAACAGTTATAGGTAACTAAAAACAAGTTGTCCTGGGTATTTGCTAACTACTAAATAATTTGGGAGGCCAGGTGCAGTGGCTCATGCCTGTAATCTCAGCACTCTGGGAGGCTGAGGCGGGCAGATCACGAGGTCAGAAGATCAAGACCATCCTGGCTAATACGATGAAACCCTGTCTCTATTAAAAAATACAAAAAATTAGCCAGGCATGGTGGCGGGCACCTGTAGTCCCAGCTACTCGGGAGGCTGAGGCAGGAGAATGGCGTGAACCCAGGAGGCAGAGCTTGCAGTGAGCCGAGATGACATCACTGCACTCCAGCCTGGGCGACAGAGCAAGACTCCTTCTCAAAAAAAAAATAAATAAATAAAAAATAAATAAATAATAATAATAATTTGGTAATAAAAAATGGGTGGAGCAGATTTGGGCAGTCAAATCCAAATTAAGGGTCACTTGAAAAATGTTAACGTATTACAATACTGTTCTCAAAAACCAAAGAGATCACTTTTGGATTCATTTAAGTTAATAGTACAATTCAATTTCAGATCAATTAGTTTCTCACTCTATCCCTTCCTAAGCAAATGAATCTTTCATATTACCAAAACCATATTAATATGTTTTGAATGAAAAATAATAGGAAAAGGTAAAATATTAAATCATCTTACATCTTGCTGGACAAAAACAGGAAGGTTAGTAACATAATAACCTGAAGAATAAGAAGGTAATTACTAAGCAAAAATTGAATTTCTGAAAAATCAGTTATTTATGCTAATTTAATTCTTATAAGAGAACAAATGTTTGCCTACTTTATCTTAAAAAGAGATGTGAATAAAACCTGAAAGTAATGAGTCCCAAGCCATGATTTTTCCACTACAAACGAAAGGAAAGGTTCAGGAACACTTAGAGACCCTATACTCCCACATGTATCTGCCTGTGAACTACTGCCATTATGATGACACCACATCAGCTAAATATATGAGATTTAAAGTTATCAAAAGATCAAGGAGAGTTTTCATTACCTTGCCAAATGACTGGGCTATGCTATCTTGAAGAGACCAAGACTTCTTGTGACCTTTTTAAAGATCATATTTTTTCTATACAAATTCATTTTTACCTATTTACATAGTGAACTGTACTATAACTGCAGTTTCTTCACCTCTCTGAGGTTCAGTTTCTTTATCTATAAATGATTTCACTTACCTAACAAGGCTATAACATATTTAAAGCACCTAACAGAGCATACGGTAAAAGCAAATGCTAAAAAATGTAAATTACTATTAGCTAATTGCAAAGAATATGTACTGTCAATATTAATACATGAATCCCAATTTTTTTTTTTTAAATACCAGTAAGATGTTCTTTAGCTTTCCCTCAGTAGGAAATCACCACATTCTGAAAGGTAATTATTTCTTCCCCCTCCATTATATAATGGAAAAAAAAACCTGCTTATTCAGTCCTTCTTCATAAAATGCACTCGATTTTCCCAAGTATAAAATTGTTATATCATCCCAAAAAATCAATGTTGGTTAAAAAAAAAAATTGTTATATCAAACAAAGCTCTTTCGTAGGTAGTTGTCTTATTCCTAGGAAATAAATTTTTTAAAATTATAGTTGGGCTATTATTTGGCCTAGATGATGTCACAGATGTCACAAGGGGAAAAAATGCATCCCGATATAAATGTCTTTTAAACTTTCCTAGCATAAGTGTTTTTGTTATAAAGTTCTTGGAAAATGCTAATCATGAATAATAAAAAACTGACTACACATATTCAGAAAATACATTTAATAAGTATCCTTAAATTTTCAGATAATTCCTGAAACATCTTTTTCTGGATACCAACCTGTTTGTGGGTTGATCAGAATACTGCCAGGTGGTATGCCTGCCGCTTCCAAGGGAAGCAAAAAGAAGCTAGTGCTAGGAGATGCGACTTGCCCATTTAGGCCACCATCAAAGGAAAGAGAACTATGAGTGCTGACAGTTGGATAGACGACAGGTGCGCCATGAGAAGACTGGCTGAGAGCTGTACCTGGAAGAGGCTGCTGGATGTGAGAAAGAGAGCCTGTAGATGACCCTACACTACCAGAAGACTCAGAACCTAGAAGAGGAGTAATGAAAAATAGGGATTTTTTAAACCTCATATAAAAACACAGGTTTTCAAAACATAACAATAAAATTTACATTGCATAACATGCAGTTACTACATAAAAGCACTGGCTCTTTTTAATTTACTGTCCACGTTTGCTTACCCTCCCCATAACGAACAAGTTTAATACAGCAAACTGATTACATAAGTTGTCAGAGAAATCACTGCCAAAGCATGCAACTTAAGCACATTTATAACAACACCATCCACAGACGCCACAAAAAGCAAATTACCCACATTCCCAAAAGGACAAAGTTATGTACATTTTACCTTTTAGATTAACACCTGGGAATATATAGATAATTTTCCCCCAGGAAAAAGAATTTAGTACAGCAAAATGCCCAAAACTTTTAATACCAGAAACCCCTTATCTATAAGAACACAGAAAGATTTAGTGTAAGAAATAAAAGAAATGATAAATTCTGTATTAAGACAATTGTCAAGTTTAATTGCAGAATCTGATTTCTCATTTTACTAGCATAGCATTTTTCCAAAATGTAAAATCAACTTTGAATATTTTATCTAATCAAGGGACAGAGATACCAGGAAAAATATTCCAAGTACTTATATGGGTGTTAACTTAAAATTTATTTCTTACTGAATTAATTTGATAACTGATTTTTAAATGCTTTCATTCCTGAATTTATTCCATTTTCTATTATAAAGGAACTGAAAATGTCACTGATTTTTAGCATAATGGCTAAAAAAGGTGGCCAAGGAGACAAAGAAAGACAACGATTTGCATCTTATGTATACAGTTAATTAGGTTTTGAATAAGAGAACTGACTCTGGGATGGAATTAATCTTTAATGAATGAAACAACTATGATACACTATATAGACTATCTTCTGAAGGACAGATTCTATTTTAAGTTGTGACAAAATAATTCTTCATAAAAACTGTATCCATTTAACCTAAGAATTAAAAACAAAAAACTTTTTTTTGCCTATTAAAAGGGCCAATTAATATTTCTTTTCATCTCTGAAGAGAATACAGAATACATATAGTACATATTCTTAAAATGTTTTAATTTGGCAGAGTGTCTACATAATTTTCTCATGATACATAAATAGCTTCTTTTGTTATGATGACCTAGTGGCCATTTTCCAAATAATGCATATTTGGCACACAAGCAGATTTCTTATACTGATAAAATTTACCTATCTTTCGCAAAATCCTAACATAGATAATAAGATATTTTCTTTTTTTTTTTTGAGACAGAGTCTCGCTCTGTCGCCCAGGCTGGAGTGCAGTGGCCAGATCTCAGCTCACTGCAAGCTCCGCCTCCTGGGTTTACACCATTCTCCTGCCTCAGCCTCCCGAGTAGCTGGGACTACAGGCGCCCGCCACCTCGCCCAGCTAGTTTTTTGTATTTTTTTTTTAAGTAGAGACGGGGTTTCACCACGTTAGCCAGAATGGTCTCGATCTCCTGACCTCGTGATCCGCCCGTCTCGGCCTCCCAAAGTGCTGGGATTACAGGCTTGAGCCACTGTGCCCGGCCGATAATAATATATTTTCAATACGACCACATTATACATTAAAAAGATGGCAACTGCAATTCATAAGCCTTAATAATTTAAAGCATTGATTACAACCCTTCAGTTCAAATATGTCTTTCAATTCTTATGTGTACAATACCTTATGTTTAGGCTCACCCAAATAGATTAGGGAGAAATAGCCATTCCTTTTACCTTTTTTTTTTTTTGAGATGGAGTCTCGCTCTGTTGCCTAGGCTGGAGCGCAGTGGTATGATCTCAGCTCACTGCAGCCTCTGCCTCCCGGGTTCAAGTGATTCTCCTGCCTCAGCCTCCCAAACAGCTGGGACTACAGGCATGCGCCACCACACCCAGCTGATTTTTTAATATTTTTAGTAGAGATGGGGTTTTGCCATGTTGGCCAGGGTGGTCTTGAACTCCTGACCTCAGGTGATCTGCCTGCCTTGGCATCCCACAGTGTTGGGATTACAGGCGTGAGCCACTGCGCCCGGCCAGGGAAACACTCATTTCTGACTTTCATGCTTATTTTGGGATAAAAATAAAGATCTTCAAGGATCCTAAAAACACATGAGCTTCTTTAGTATTGAAGCCAGTTAGTGGAAACGAAAAGAAGAAATGTTATGAGTCAATGAACTCCAAGGAAGGAGGTAGTAGAATGAGGAGATTATTGAAATTTTCAGTTATTTTTAACAGTTATTTATTTTTGGTTTTTAAATTCCTCAAAATATCCTCAGCAATTTAATTTTTTTAATGGAAAATGAAGGACTTTATCATAAAAAATGCAATAAATAATTGATAGTATTAGCTGAAAATGTAATCAGTGTTAAATAATCCTAGGTGAGAAACCATGCCTTCTACCAACTATGAAAAAGCAATAAAGAATTTCCAATCACCTATGGGCATTCGAACAAGAGATAACGTTTCGGTGAACTTACCTGATTAAGCTTATGTCACAATAGAGAAGAATTTTTATGGTAATTGATGGTTGTAAATCTGTCTCGAGGACAGAGAGTGAATCCTCATGTCAAGAAACATATTACCCCTTAAGTATTTTGGAGGTGGTCAAGGTACTGCTGATAGTGATTTTATATTTTAGGATAATTAGAAGCCATCTGATAAATAAGGACCTAAGATAACATTAGGAAAATTAATGACTTGACTGCACATTTCTGTGTAGATATTTATACCTGTTTTTGAAAGCCTGCCTATGCTTTTGCTGCTTCCAGAACTATCACCTCTTGTCAGGACTGAGATTCCACTGAAGCTGCTCGCTTTGGTTACAGCAGGTTTCAGGTTTCGAAGAGAGCTGTCTGAATCTGTGCTGCTCCAGGGTCGTGGTTCCGAGTACTTCAACTCATTCTCAGTGCTGCTTTGATGGCTATTTGTAGATCTCCCTGAAGCATCTTTATTAACTCTGTAATTTAGAAATAAAACTTTGAAAAGCTAATGTGGGGAACAAAAAGTAAAGAAAAAAATGCTTTACTTTTTTAATACTGTATTGAAAACATGCTTCCAATACCTAAATATCTGGCGCCTCTGCTGGGTACTATTGGCATCTTCGTCTTGGAGTCTGTTGGCATTTTAATAGTACATTTTAATTTTTATTAGCATCAGTCAGATAATTACCAAAACAGATGTTAAAAATTCCCTCACCTTTTGTCAATAATATAATTCTCTTGGGAACACAGGGACTAGAAAGAAAGAACAGATACAAAAAGTTGAGCTTTTGTCAAATATAATATAATGCCATCTGTAAACCAATGACTACAACAAAAATCATGTGTAATAATATAAGTTAAAAATGGTGATAAGGGTACACAAATACATAATAATGGATTTTTTTTTCTGGTTTGGAGATTCTATGCTTACTTTTAAAAAATATATATGTATCTTGAAGCCATTCATTTTGTTTGAAATTCAAATATTATCTTCCAAATAAGTGAACCCATTTTCATTATATATTTAAGGTATATATAGAATATATATTCCACTTCATTCACTTCACAAATATTTGATCACCTGTGCTTTATCTGTGGCTAGAACAGTGAACAAGTAGCTATGCCTTTATGGTGCTTAAAGTCCTTCAGCACTGTTAACCTGGGTCAGGAATGACCATTTTTGTTTGTATGATTACAACAGTTTTCTAACTAGTTTTCCAGCTACCATTTTTTGCCCATTTTATGTAACAGAAGCAATCTCTCTAAAATGTCAATCTGATCATAATTCTTTCCACCTGAATAGCTCCCTGATGTTTTAGCACAAGTGTCAGCAAACTACAGCCAGATACCCATTTCTGCAAATAAAGTTTTACTGGAACAGGAACACAGCCATGACCATTAATTTATGTATTGTCTGTGGCTGCTTTCACATTTGAGTAGAAAAAAAAAAAAGTCAGATTTGAGTAGCTGCAATGAAGACTATGTGGCTCACAATCCCTAAAACAGCTATTATCTGACCTTTACAGAAAAAGTCTGCTGACCAAAAAAGAAAAAAGCCAAAAGTAAATAAATAATAAATAAATAAATAAAACCCAAAACAAAAAAACACCACCAAAACCCCCAAAAGTCCAAACAAACCTGAAGGTTTACTTCAGGGCCATGTCATCTCATTTCTGATTATTTTTCCAGTCTAAAGTTTCCTCACTTCTTATATCACTCAGGCTAGAATCTGGCTACTCGGAATCTTTTTTTTGAGACAGGGTCACTCTGTCACTCAGGCTGGAGTGCAGTAGTGTCATCTTGGGTCACTGCAACCTCTACTTCCTGGGTTCAGGAGATCCTCCTGTCTCAGTCTCCTGAGTAGCTGGGACTACAGATGTGCACCGCCATGCCTGGCTAATTTTCTGTAGAGATGGGGTTTTGCCATGTTGCTCAGGCTGTTCTTGAACTCCTCAGCTCAAGTGAGCCACCCACCTCAGCGCTCCCATAGTGGTGGGATTACAGGTGTGACCCACTGTGCGTGGCCTACTCTTAAATCTTTTAATTCCTAATGTGTGTCAAGTTCTCCCTTACCTCTGGGCCTCTGTACATATTGACCCTTTACTTGGAACTCTTCACTCCTGTAAGTTTACTTCTTGGAAGCAAACTGTCCTATCCCTTCCCCAGTTCTGGTTTGTGGTGCTCATCTGCTGTGTCACCTGTTATATCTTCATGTCTCTACATAAACCACACACCCTGTTGTCATTACTCGGCTATTCATCAAGGGCAGATACCTCATCTATCTTAAAAACTAGAGAGAAGGACATTTAGTATAGGCTTGGAGTTCAGCAGGCTTGGGTTGAAATCCCAACTCTGCCATTTTCTAGCTGTGTGATCTCTATTTTAGCCTCCTGGAATCTCAGGTTCCTTATCTGTAAAATAAAAACAAAGACAGTATCTACCATATAGGGTTGTTTTGGGGATAAATTATTATAACTGTCCAGTGCCTAGGATTGCACTTACTACAGGTGCTCAATAAAATTTGTTGAATGAGTAAGTTCTTCACTTACAATCCGGATTTTAATGTTATTTAATCTTTTTTTTTTTTAAACAGAGGAAATTTCTATCTTTAGCAGATTAACATATATTACGGGACAGATGCTTAATAGATGTTGACAAAAAACAAATTGATTCTCTTCTGGCATAAATGCATAAAATAGCCATTTAGAAAGCCTATATTACATAATCACTTATAAAGCAGAAAACAAATATTAACCTACAACATCAATTAGCTTTATTTCAAAAGAAGAAATAAATTATTTGTCAAAGAAAGTCAACTAACAAGTAGCATCTACAGTATATGATTTTGTAGACAGTGGAGCAATGTTCTATTAATAAAAACCTCAAATCTGTCAGAAGTCTGGGGGAAAAAAAAATCACCTAAACTATATACACTGGCCAATATTCTTTTAATGACTCCTGTAGTCCACCTGCTTCCAACTTTGTAAAATTTTACGTAACTACTGCAATGTAGTATCTTATAAACTATTAAATTAACAACACAAGCAAAATTGATTTCAATATTTCTAAAAGATGATCTTATATGCAACAAATGTGATTACAAATAAATGTGATCAATAGATAAAAGGGAGACTGAGACCCTACAATGCAATCAGAATATATTCTAACATGAAGACCTAAATATGTTAATACATACATCTTGGGAAAATATTCGGTCTCTAGCTCTCTGGTACTCTTCTTCTCTTTCTTCTATAGATTTGCTTCTTCTGTCATCTTTCAAACGTATTCTCATCTACAGAAAAGAGGATAATTTTTTGGTAAATGAACTACTGGTATAATATGTCTTGCACCTACAAAAATGCTACAATTGTTCTAGATTACCTGGTTATCATCTTTGTCAAAGCTAGAATTATCTCTCTTGAGGATATAACGTTTCTGAAAGTCTTCACCTTTATCATCCTTAATGTGTTCATTAAATTTCTGATCAGGTCTTAAAAAACAAAAACAAAGGAACAGGAAAAGATAATGCACAATATTAGCAAAGAAGTTAAACATAACATTCTATGAAAAGCAATAAAATAAAAGTTACCACTTTTTAGTGCCATACTGGAGAACGTATTCATGGACAGTTATAATAATTTATCCCCAAAACAACCCTATATGGTAGATACTATCTTTGTTTTTATTTTACAGATAAGGAACCTGAGATTCCAGGAGGCTAAAATAGAGATCACACAGCTAGAAAATGGCAGAGTTGGTATTTCAACCCAGGTCTGCTGAATTCCAAGCCTATACTAAATGTCCTTCTCTCTAGTTTTTAAGATAGATGAGGTATTTAGTCCTCACAATAATCTCATGAGAAAATAGTAACTATTCCACGTTATGGTTGAGCGGCCATATCAAATACAATGTGGGCTCTGGAGTTAGACTGCTTGGATTCAAAGGCTGAGCTTTAGCACTTTAGCTGCTTGATGACTTGCAAAAGTTACTTAACTTTTCTCTTTCCCAGTTTATTTGTAAAACTGGAATTATATAGTGTACCTATTTCTTAGGGTTGTTCTGAAGATGAAATGAATACGTCAATAACACACAAAACAGTAAACACTCAGAAGTTAGTTATTTATATAAATCTTACTGAGCAAATCGAGGTTCAAATGCCTTAAGCAAATGTGGAAGGTCAAAGGCAGGCATATGATTAAGCCATAGTTGGAGCCCAGGTCAGTTAGACCCAAAGCCTGTACTGCCTCATCTAAACCTATGAAAAAATGCTGGGACAAGGAAAGTACAGTACTGTATCTTATGCTACTCCTGTGGTACCTAGTTTGGTATTATACAACTGAAAGTAATAAAATATTTTGTCATTCAATTAGCTAGACACTTACAGACGATTTCAAACTGCATCCATGAATTTTAAATTACAATAGGGCACAGGTTTGTTTAACATTAACTGAACAGGTTAGAAAACAGAAGCTCTTTTATAGAGGTTAAAGTTGTGACCTAAAGTAATGCTTATGAAATCTTAGCAATATATTTTATAGTGAACTCGTCTTTCTTCTACAAAAATGTTGCAAGTTCCACAGGGTTCTAGAGGACAAACACAAGGTTATGGCCCTTGGAAAATCAGTTATATAAAATTTCACCTCTCAAAATACATTCTCAGCTTCAACAAATTAATTCAATCAATACTCCTGTGACTAAGCATCATTCTAGTATAAAACTGGAATTATTCTTTTGAAGTATGAAATATAACAATACATTAAATGATTTTAGAGAAAATCTCATTGAACTCCTAGGTAGTTTTTATAGTTCAAATATCTATTATATAGTCAAATGATATATGTGAATAACCTAAGTACATTTCTAATCCAAATAAACCTGAGTAATGACATTTTGAGCAAACTTCCTTATATCTGGAACCTAAGTAACACTTCTTTTTTAAAATTTTTTTAGAGACAGAGTCTCACTCTGTCATCCAGGCTGGAGTGCCATGGCGCGATCTCAGCTCACTGCAACCTCTGCCACCTGGGTTCAAGTGATTCTCCTGTCTCAGCCTTCTGAGTAGGTGGGATTACAGGCGGGTGCCACCATGCCCAGCTAATTCTTTTTGGATTTTTAGTAGAGATGGGGTTTCACTGTGTTGGCCAGGCTGGTTGTGCACTCCTGACTTCAAGTGATCTACCTGCCTCAGTCTCCCAAAGTGCTGAGATTACAGGTGCCTGGCCTTAGAACCAAAGTAGTACTTCTGAACATTTATTTTAACCTATGAATTTCTAATAAAGTACATAAAAGCCCCCTGTCAAATTATGCAAAAGGAGAATTATCTAAGCAAGTTAATGAAATCTCTATTGTAAAATACTTAGATGGGTGAAATAGAGAACAGATTTGTACATAAATATATATAAGAAGTAAAGAAGAAAAATAAGAAGACTAAAAGCAGCTTTGTGACCAAAATAATAAGAAGACTATTTTCTTCAAGGATCTGAAATATTTTTATTTAGTTCTGACAATGGCAGTATGTTATTTTTGTCATGAGTGCCCCATTTACTTATGTCATCTATTTTTTTAACTGTTCAAAGTCACATTTTCTTATTTATGGAGTTTATAATTGAATGAGAGACTGCTATTCCAAAGTGAACTATAAGGTTTAACCAAGGGCCTGGCAACTTTTCTAAGAGCAGCTGGATTCCCATACCAATAGCACTGGCAGGCATTTCAGCTAACCTTAAGACTGTCTTACCTCATTCTTTTATAGATGCCTGAATTTACTGCCCTGTAATCGCCAACTTCCCGCTCCATTGAGACACCCCAGTGGACACTGGGTTGTTGACATCCACAACACCACTGATTCAAGGCTGGAGCGGGTAATCTCCCTATGAGGAAAAGGTAAGTTTGTTTTTATTCAGTGTGGAGCAGATCTCTAAGGTTTTCTGATTTACTACCTTCTTCATATCCCAGAAGATATTTAAAAAAAAAAAAATACAGTGTAACTTCAATGATCTGAAATGTCAGGTTATAATTATATTCTTGACCCATACTTCTATAAATGTATTATAAGCATCTCTGCTGAGCCTAGCTTTTGATTATCTTGATAAAGAGAACTCTAAAGCTTTTTGACATTATTCATAGAATTCAAATAACTGAGGTTACACTGTATTGAAAACCTTAGAGAGTCACCAGTCAAAATGCCTGCTAATGTATATGTGCTTGGGTATCCAGCAGCTCTGAGTAATGTTGAGAGGTACTGGTTAAATGAATTAACAGTTCTATTCACTTCTAGCTCAGCTCATAGCGTAATGGTTACTATCCTACTTTAGTCATGATATAACTGACTGGAAAAAGACTAATTGAAAAGAATATTAAAGATTAAGGGATATGAAAATTTTAATGAAAATTACATCAGACTCACATTTTGGTAACATTTAATCCCTATAGAAAGAAAAGATCCCTTTCTAAACACATCTATTTTCACTAATTTACTTTTAATTATAGGAATAATCATTTAAAAATACTAAAGTATCTACTTAGTTGACAAAAAGACTATTTAACATGGGAGAAAACCAAGAGCTCCAGCAAGTGATATGGCAGCTATAAGGACAAAAGACCATAAATCAGAAAAGGTATAGATGAATTAAATATAACCATGCAAATTAAATCATTCACAGCTAAGAACCTGGGAGAAATTTGGTTTCAGGAAAGAAAAATAATCGACCAAAAAGGATTATTTATGCCATCTGAAGTTGACTGCTATCCATTACCACAGACTTGTTGCTGCCTCACATCAAACTGAAATTCCTTTTGATAGGCCAATCACCACCAAAATAGAAATTTTAGCTGAACTCAGCTAGTTGTTTAGGATTAGCCTTATAAACAGGCAGAAGATGTAACGGATGTGCTGTGTATGTTTTATAACTTGGGTGCCTCTGCATTGGGTCTTTTGTTCCCAAGTAACAGCAATGATGATCTACTTCCTTAACACTATAAAGCAATCAATTCTTAAAACAAAAACTCCTCCTAACTGTTTAAAAATTTTCCTTGGTGAGTCGTACATAGCCTAGGAAGAAGAGAGCACTATGGATGATATTGCATTGACCAATAGTCCCACTTTCTTAAGAATTGTGAGAGAAAAGGAGTAAATCTGGAGGCTTTTTGGAAAGAATGGTAAACCGACAGAAGATTAACTAAATATGAGGGTGTCACGGACAAAGTCTATTCTCTTTTTTTTTTTTTTTTAAATTAATTTGACTAAGGCTGGCTATAGCTATCTAAATTAATTTAAAAAATCCCTAAGAGTGGTTGTCAAACATCACTGATATTATGTCCTCTGGGTTTTTATTTTTTTAACATATGCCCCAGTCCTCATTCATATGCTATATTTGAGTTCAGGTTGTTGAGTTTTGTTCCCAGTAAACTAAATGTGTTTTCAGTCTTAATTAGACTGCTCAAACATGTGGAAAACCTCAGATGAAAGGTACTATAGAAAGATAAAGTATTATGATTTAAATATATAATATGCAGTTACATCTCTTGACACTTACATTCTTGTATTGCTAGTTTTGTTTACTATGACCGACTTCCCACTCTGATCAACATTGTGGTCTAATCCAAAGTAAGCGGCTACTCTATGTAATAGCATCCTATGGTAAGATGTCATTGGGGGGAATTTTTTACGTGGAGACCTAGAAGCACAAGAAAAACCAATTTAGTAAGTCAAGGAGAATGGTGATGACAATTTCTTTTCTTGTTAAATGTCACGACTTACTCATTATTACCAATGAAATCTAAAATTTCTTGTTCCAATTTCAGCAGCATCATTCTGTCCCTGAAACAAAGTATGAAGACTCTTATATGTAAAACTTAGTAATGAAGTAATCACAAATGTCAACAGACTATGATTTATACAGTTAAATTTCACCCCCTAAAAACTATACATTCAGGACTACCCCAATCTTGATGCTAGAATATTTATTCATGTTTTAAAACAATAAAAGATGATTTTTTTAGTTTAACTTTTTATTATGGAAGTTTTCACACATACGCTAATGTAGAGAATAGTGTAATGAATTTTGATGTACCCATCACCCAACTTTAACAATAATCAACATGTGGCTATTCTTAAATGCATTTTTTTTTTTTTGCTTACACATAACGAAGGAACTTAAATGTATGTTGATCTGCTAAGTATTCCTATATTAGAGTTTGCTCTGTGAATGTGTGCATAGAAAAAGCACTTTAGTTTTTATTTCTCATTCAATGAAGTGGAGAGGAAGCAGAAAAACAGATACCTTTAGTTAGGCTCAGGACTTTGTTATCATGCTGACCTCCATAGAAACAGTATTCTAAAGAACATGCAATGACAGTAACAACAGGAATACTCCTATGGGACTCTAATACTAGTATGTAGATGGGACTATGGCAGAGAAGTATTAATTATATCGCTAACTTAGAAGAAGAGGATATTTCAACCCATTCTATAAACTGCCATTATATATTTTTAAATTTTCCCATAAAAATCTAAGTGAATCAAAAACCTCCAACATATAAAATAAATAAGGACTCTAGGGAGTACCTGTATATGCTCCTTTAGATCACTAAGGTCTTACTTAGTTCACTTAGCTGCAACAAATTAATGGTATTGCTCCCCAAAGGACCTCCCTGCTCACACACCCATAACATGGCTCCAGAATTTTCCTGTGCTAATTGGAAATTTCATGCACATGTGAAAAAAAAATGTAAGTTACAGAACCTTAAAGCTAAAAGCAGCTTTACAAATCATTCAGTTTTATCTTTCAAAGTTTACAGATCAAGAAAACGAGGCCAAGAGGTTAATGACTCCCTAAAACAGAAACTATGCAGATTATTCTCAATTTCAATAGAAGAACTGGTAGCCCCCGCCTTTGGTCACCTGAAAGTCTACACATCAGACCTGCATTTGATTCTCCTCCTATACCGCAAAAGTTTCATAAAACTAAGTAATAACTTTTCCCCCATCAGTCATTAGATATTTAACTATACATTTTTATATTAGTTTTAAAAAAAATCAAGAGAAAAACATGTCTACCTGGTGATTTCAAATCCAAAGCTGAAGACAGAATTACATTCTAATAAAAATTATATCAATATTCAGTTTTGTCTCCAAACCTGCTTCTCCTTTAGTATATCCCATCTCAGTAAGTGGCACCACCTTCTACTCAGTATATGATACTAGAAGCATGAGAATTCTAGTTTTTATTTATTTGAGACAGAGTTTCGCTCTCATTGCCCAGGTTGGAGTGCAAGGGCACAATCTCGGCTCACTTCAACCTCCATCTCTCAGGTTCAAGCGATTCTCCTGCCTCAGCCTCCTGAGTAGCTGGGATGACAGGCATGTGCCACCAGGCCAGACTAATTTTCTATTTTTAGTAGAGTTGGGGTTTCTCCATATTGGTCAGGATGGTCTCGAAGGTGGTGGTTGTTTTTTTTTTTAATCATCCTTTTTCAAATGCTTCTATATAATTACTACTGCAAATTTTATCTACTTTTGATCTATTTTTCTACTGCCACAACCCTGGATCCAGGCAATCGGGATTTCTGGCTTGACTACTATAGCAGGAGTATATTGTCTCCCTGTATCTTCCCTGATCTTCCCTAATCTATTCTACATGAAACATGTATAACAATCTTTTAAGAACACATATGTGATCTCACATCACTCACTTTGTTAAATCTGTCATGGGTTTCTTACTGATCTTAGAACTAAACATATGTACAAGGCAGGCATGAACTGGTCTTCATCCAGCTCCAGCCTAATCTCCTGACCTGAACTCACAAAACTGTTATCATCATGGTTTATTTCTGTATTTGCCAAGCTCCTATCTTTCTCAGGTACCTTGAACATGCTGTTCCCCTTTGCTGAAACACACTCTTATATTCTTTCTTAGAATTGTTTCTTTCATATTTTTCTTTAATAGCATTTATCACAATTATTGTCATATAGTTATTTGAACTATTTGTATATAGAAGGGTTCAACAAATATATTTTGCATGGAATAAAGCAATAAAATTACTTCGTCCAGAAGGTCTTTTAGTATTCTTTTTGTTTTTCTTAAATTTGGGGGGAGAGTGAAGAATTTTTACTTCCTAAAGTTTTCCCCAGAAAGGATTTATTTACTAAACTGTAAGACCGTCTTTCATTCAAGTTTTTTTTTTTTTTTTTTTTTAAACAGTCTTGCTCTGTCCCCCAGGCTGAAGTGTAGTGGCACAATCTTGGCTCCCTGCAACCTCTGCCTCCCGGGTTCAAGCGATTCTCCTGCTTCAGCCTCCCGGTAGCTGAGGTTACAGGTGCCCGCCACCACACCTGGCTAGCTTTTGTATTTTTAGTAGTCACAGGGTTTCACCATGTTGCCCAGGCTGGTCTTGAACTCCCAACCTCAAGTGATCCACCCACCTCGGCCTCCTAAAGTGCTGGGATTACAGGCGTGAGCCACTGCGTCCAGCCTCATCCAAGCTTTTGGGGTTAATTTATCGTGAGACAGTATTTTCAGTAACTTTTATAATTTACATAGTGCCTTACTGTAAAAAAATAAAGATGAGAATCAAAAGCAGGCAACTAGCTGGGTGCGGTGGCTCAATCCCAGCACTTTGGGAGGTTGAGGCGGGCAGGTTACCTGAGATAGGGAGTTCAAGAGCAGCCTGACCAACATGAAGAAACTCCATCTCTACTAAAAACGTACATAATTAGCGGGGCATGGTGGCACATGCCTGTAGTAATCCCAGTTACTTGAAGGTTGAGGTAGGAGAATTGCTTGAACCCGGGAGGCGGAGGCTGCAGTGAGCTGAGATTGCACCATTGCACTCCAGCCTGGGCAACAAGAGTGAAACTCTATCTCAAAAAAAAAAAAAAAAAAAAAAAAAAAAAGCGGGCAACTTATTTGGAGTTCATAAAACAGTATATTTAAATTGATTTTCTGTGTTTGAGCTAAAGAGTAGGTATAAGAATATTTCAATTGTTCTTCAATGAATGTACTGCCACTGAAATTTCTACTATCTGTGTGAAATAACAAAATCTAACAATTTTACTGGCCATTGATACAAATTAGGCTTTCTCTCCCCTTAATATGTAGATCTATAGATTGCAGAGGATTTTTAGATTATCTGGGTTTTTTATTTTAAAAAACATACCCTGCTTTTAGTAGCACTTGTTAAAATAAGAATGACAACTTTCCTAAGGTCTTAAGATTTATACCTTCTGCCTTTTATTCCACATTGTAGCTTATCCAAGCTTTCAAATTTTCCTATCTGTAATTGAGCTTAGATATTTTTATAATGGTCATCAAGTTCAAGGTTAATAATCCTTTACAGGAGATTCTAACAAGTAAATTACTTTTCTTAAGGTATACTGATGTTTTAGCAGGTGAGCCAAAACCATCTAAAAGTAGGCATAAACTAAAACTTCTATCGTGTAACCTTTAAAATGAACTGATACATGCTGTTATTTATTAAAGAAGTAATAAAAACAAGCTAATAAACTACTACTAAAAGTTAAAATGAAGGGCTAACAATCTTTTAGTTACTAGTGTTGTAGTCATTATTCCAGAAGTAATTTCAGAGAAAGAGGGAACAGTTGTTATACCAGTGGCAAATAAAAATAAGAGCAGAAAATAGTAATGCTTCTGTTTGACCACCCTCCACCCAATGTTTCATATACTCTTGGTCAAATGTCTGCAACAGATAAGAAATAAAATGACTTAAATATTACCTCCAATAAAAATGACTTTTAGAAGATATTTCAGAGAGCAAATACATGATGTTCCCTAGAGCAAACAAATTACTTAAAAAATATCCATTTTCAGGATTAATCCATGGAATTGTTTTCCTGTTAGTTACTTAATATAGTTATCTGTACCATCCATATTTCTCCATATAAAATTTATACAATATGGCTAAAAGCAACACAAAAATATGTACAAAATTATGTCAGTGAGTGTAATCTTTATCAATAACACCTTCAGGTTCCTAGGTTCTAATTCATTAATGACTGTATTTAATACGGTAGCCTCTGAAAATATTGCAGACACCTAGAAATTCCAGATAACTTATTATTTAACCCCTGAAATTTAGTTTATTTATTGGGCTATGAACAAGATAATGAAGATTTAATGATGTGAAAAAAAAATTTCAAATTAAAGTGATCCAAAAAGGAAAGGTTGACTAAATTTTAGTATCACTAAAAATAAATCTGCTTAACATCTAGTAGAATTCTCCAGGCAATATTCAACCTTGAAAGCTTCAGTGGGAATTTGCCATACTTCTAACTAATTGTATACCAGGTATAGCTGGCAATTAGCTGTATGCTTCACTGAGAGAGAATACTGAATCATTTATTAAGCAAACCTTATTTCTCACAAAATTTAACATTAGCTTCAACTTCCTAAAACCACAATGACATTAATAGTAACTTATACATTAGCCATTAAATGGATTATTCACTTGTATATTTGCTCAAATAAAAACGCATACACAGAAGGAATAAAAGTACATGCTACAATATGGATGAACCTTAAAAACATTATGCTAAGTGAATAAAAGCCAGTCATGAACGACCATGTATTATATAATTTCATTCATATGAGATGTCCAGAACAGAGAAATATACAGAAACAGAAAACAGATGAGGATTGGGATCATCCAATATCAGTATTACTATTATTATTAGCATAGGAATAGCTACAATGTATGGGGTTTCTTTTGGGGCAATGAAAAAGTTCTGTTACTGCGGTGACAGTGCTCCTATCTGTATATTGAATGTACTAAAAACCATTAAACTGTATAGTTAAAAAATGTCTATGTGGATAACTGAAAATCGTTTGCATCTATAGAGGAAAAATAGCTACACAATGGAAACATAATTTGGAAGACATAAAAACGGATTTACAATCTTTGTTCCTTGCTGATGTCTTTCCCACAGGTTTAGAGAGAAGAAAAATTCTGCCTGTCTAGGATCTTGTTTCACTATACTAATTATGAATTCCTACCTTCCCACTTATTCCTCAACCCACTGAGTTCTGGTTCCCGCCATCCTATTCCAAATGTTAAAATAGCCAACAATTTCTAACTTCCGAATCTAATGAATTATTTTTGGTACTTGTTTTGAAAGACCTCTTTAATCATGTTTTCCCTCTGTTCTCACACCAACACAACAACTATCAACAGAGAAGATTTCTGTGACCCCAAATACGTGGTGATTTCTCTCCACCAGCAAGCAAGCAAGCAAGCAATTCTGCAGTGGACACCAGCTGGGTGTCCTCCAATTCAATTCTGACACTCTATACCTGGAGACAGTGTCAGATCCCACAGTTTGGGGCTCAGTCCCCAAGACTGCTCCACTTCAGACACCAGTTCCAGGTCTAGACCCCTGGAACTTCTGACTACTGGCTTCAAGTTGGGGTTCTCATGACCCCTGCTTTGGATTCAACTAGTTTGCTGGAGCGGATCACAGAACTCAGGGAAACACTTATATTTGTTGGTTTATTATAAAGGATACAGATGAAGAGATGCATACAACGAAGTATGGGGGAAGAGCGACAGAGCTTGCGTTCTTTTCCTGGGGCTTGCCATCCTCCAGGAACCTCCATGTGTTCAGCTATCTGGAAGCGCTCTGAACCTGTCCTTTTGGGTTTTTATGAAGTCTTCATTATGTAGGCATGATTGTTGAGGAGACTGACCTTCACTAATCTCCTCATCCAGGAGGTTGGGAGCAGGGGCTGAAGTCCCAACCCTCTAATCATGCCTTTGTCCTTCCAATGACCAGCCTAATCTGATATCTTGAAGCTGTCAGTCAACATTAGCATACAAAGAGATACCTCTTTGGAGATTACAGGCATTTTAGTTGTAAGATAGGAAACAGGGAGGAAGACCAAATATATACATTTCACAACCTTACAATACTTCTATTTTCATATCCCTCTGTTATTTTATTTTAATTAAATAATTCATTTATTTTGAGATGGAGTTTTGCTCTTATTGCCCAGGCTGGAGTGCAATGGCGTGATCTCAGCTCACTGCAACCTCCACCTTCCAGATTCAAGCAGTTCTCCTGCTTCAGCCTCCCAAGTAGCTAGGATTACAGGCATGCATCGCCCAGCTAATTTTTGAATTTTTAGTAGAGATGGGGTTTTACCATGTTAGTCAGGCTGGTCTTGAACTCCTGACCTCAGGTGATCCATTGTCCTTGGCCTCCCAAAGTACTGGGATTACCCGCATGAACCACTGCGCAGGGCCCCTCTGTTATTTTATTTTCTATGTAACTGTTCTCTTTTGGTTGAGTTCTAGGACAAATGTTCTCAGGATTCCTCTGTTTGCTCTCTCTCTCTCTTTAGAGATGGGGTCCAGCCTGGAGGGCAGTGGTGAGATCATAGCTCAGTGCAGCCTTAACCTCCAGGACTCCAGTAATCCTCCCACCTCAGCCTCCTGAGTAGCTGGGACTACAAGCACATGCCACTGTGCCCCGGTTTCGCTATCTTTAGTACTTGGCCGTTCTGTTCTACTCTACTGTCCCCATTGCCTTTCCATATACGAATGATCATCAAGTCCTGCCATGATACTTCCTAAATATCTTTCAAATGTGTCTTTTCCTCTCCATTCTTTTCTATGGTCTCCTAGCCACTGTCTTTGTTTACAGTTATCTCTGCCAAGATAATCTTTCTAAAACACCAAAGTAATCTTTCCAAAACACAAATCTCATTATGGCATGGCCCTATTTAAAATCCTGTAACTACTCCTTAACTTGGCATGTCATACTCAGTATTTCTCGACTGATGTACTACTGGCATTTCAAGACAATTTTTCATTGTTTATCACTGTTTCGTAGGTATTTTTAGCATCCCTGGCTTCCCAGCAGCACTCTGCACTCACTGCGACAATCAAAAGGTCCCCTCACATTTCCTCACTGCCAGGGTGTTATTATCCCATGTTGACGATAGTTGGATATGACCTATACTTCATACCTCACCAGTACCTTTACTGTCACTTTCTTTTTGTTTGAGACACAGTCTCGCCCTGTCGCCCAGGCTGGACTGCAGTGGCGCATCTCCGCTCACTGCAAGCTCCACCTCCTGGGTTCACACCATTCTCCTGCCTCAGCCTCCTGCATAGCTGCGACTACAGTGCCCACCACATGCCCGGCTAATTTTTTGTATTTTTTTTTAGTAGAGACAGGGTTTCACCATGTTAGCCAGGATGGTCTCGATCTTCTGACCTCATGATCTGCCCGCCTTGGCCTCCCAAGGTGCTAGGATTACAAGCGTGAGCCACCGTGCCTGACCTTTACCGTCACTTTTTGGAATAACTTGCCACATGCTTGTGAGAGTCAGAGGGTACAATCTTATCTTTCCTTGAATATAACACTTCCTCTCACATAACTATGCCTTGGCAATCCTCTAGTCTCTATCTGGAATGCCCTTCCCATGCTTCTCTGTATGGACAGCTCCAGTTTAAAACACTCTTAATTCAAGATTCAGGTTAGGCACCACCTTTTCAGTGACACATTCCCAAATCCTTTCAGAGGTTGGGGCCCTTTTCTGGCTATTACAGCATCTGTAAACCTCTTTTATATTTATTTTATTTTAATTATCATGTGTCTTTTTCTAGTACAGAGACAGTGAATACTGTAGGGTCAGAGCTTTTATGTAAAACCTTTTCATGTCTACGATGTTTACTTAGCACAATGCTTGGCACATGGTTAGAGATGTTCAACAGACTCATAAATTTATCTTTCTGTTGGGACTACTGAGGAATAAACTTGAACTGGAGGAAAAAAAGTCAAGTGGAGTTGCCTATATTCTCTCTAAATCCTTACCTATAATCCTTTAGCTCCTATTATAGACAGAACACTTTTCATTTTGGTAATTATCTTTGGGGTTGATATTAAACACAAAACAGAAAATCAAGATAGTACTGAAAACAATACCTCCTGAATAAAAACAAGTTATCTTGAAGCAAGACTATATGAGATAAACAATTCTCTTATCTTCCATGTGCCCATATCTAGTGACATCATTTTTATTTCAGTGTATGTCAAATACCTACTACTCTGGAAAGTTAACATCTAGAGGAAGATTTCTTCACCTTGGCATCTTTCACTCTATGAAAGTGTTGGTCAGATAATTTGTGGGTAGCCATTTTTGTAGGGAGAATGCCTCAAAGTGGTTATGAGTTGCCAAAAAATTTAAAAATTATTCATTTAGTAATCTGACAAAATGAAAGATTTCACAATTAAAGTACTGACTCAACTCAAAAATCTTTGGGTTGATGGTTTATAAACTCAGCAAGAAGGAACAAAAACTTTGCATTTAAAAAGTTCAAAAACTCATTATAAGTGAATACACTAAGTTCTTATTTGGTTGAGTGCACTATGGTGAGATACCTATTTTTCTTTTTTCTCATGACTTAATGGTATATGTCTAACTCAATTAAAAGCCTAAATATCTTAGTGATTCTGTATTTCCCAAAATTCATACATCATGGTGACATGCATAATGCAAAAAGATATTTATATATTTTCATATACTAGACCAACAAGACCTTCGCCCTAAAAAACTAAAATGTTTCTGGTGTACTTCAAATATCTGCAATCTTATTCTATTACTCTAACTCAGTAATGAAAACATATATAGCAAAATTATGGTACTCTAGAAGCAATGGAAACCTTATAAATTTAATTTTTACCTGGGATTGTTTTTTAATGTATTTACTAAAAATTCATGTAGATCTATGCCAGTTGAATCAGTGTATTCTTGACTGGAATCTAAAAAACAACAACACAAAAACCCAGTATAAAGTTGTTTGAAAACAAGTCCCATTCCCTTTTACACATGATGTATATCTTAAATAAAACAAGATGCCCCACATTGAAAAAAATTTGACAAAGTAGGAAAAGTTACAATGAACTCCGGTGACCACAATCTTTCTATTCCCATATAATGTGCATGACCATGGGTGTATATAACTGCATATCCATGCACATTTAAAAAAAAAATTAACCTCTCACATGTGTCTGTTTAATTTCCTCTAAATTCTTTAAAGATCCTTTTTTACTCACCACCACCTCATGTTCAAAATGCCTCCGTGGGTGAAAATTTTAAATGATTTACATAATTAACTACATTTGTAGCAAATTAAGACAGCTTAGTTCAGATATGAATATAATGGAGGCAATAATATGGAGGTAGATACAAATTTTAGTTGTGAAAGAATTTGATTCTTATGAGGTCTGTTACTACTGGCTTGCTTTCAAAATACTTTTCAAATATTCGTGCTATCTTCTCCTTAAATGTAATATCCTTATACTATTTATAATACTGGTCAACATAAGTCAGTTTTTTTTTTTTTGAGACGGAGTCTCGCTCTGTCACCCAGGCTGGAGTGCAGTGGCTGGATCTCCATAAGTCAGTTTTTAAATTTAAAAAGCATTTCTATTGATCTGCAATGCCAGGTAATAGTGAAGACCTTCCAAACTTATAAAAGAATATTACTGGATACTCAATACTATGACATCAGCTCTTTGTATCATAAGGAATTCAAGAGTGATAGTATTCTTAGTGGAATCAATATAAAAATTATAATGACTTCAGTATTTTACTATGAGTGAGGGACCATAAGATATTTACCTTCCTCAATGTCTGTTATGTGTTACAGTTTTTGGCTGAAACGTCTTACTGATATATGGAACTGTGTTAAACCATTTTGCT
Source organism: Piliocolobus tephrosceles (assembly GCF_002776525.5). Lineage (NCBI taxonomy): Eukaryota > Metazoa > Chordata > Mammalia > Primates > Cercopithecidae > Piliocolobus > Piliocolobus tephrosceles. The sequence continues at coordinate 19,552,947 of NC_045444.1, read as the reverse complement.
CAGGTAAGTACTGTATCATCCTTCCACTCTGTTCTGTGTCATTTTACATAAAGATATACTATAGATAATTATTCGAGGGGTAAAGGATAGAATTACTGATAGCAAAATTATTTTTTTGTAAGAAAACAAAAGAACTGCAAACCTCTTGATAACATTTTTCTGGGCAACTTATCACTGGCCTTTTCTTTTTCTGCTTCATCTTTTAAAGGCTTCTCTTCTTTCTCAAATGATTGTGTTAACTGGATCTGAATTTTCTCCTGTTGGAAGGCAAAGTCAATTATTCAATGAAAATACAATATAATTCATTTAATACCACAAATTTATATTTTTTGAGTAACATAAAATTGCACAAAGAAAAAAAGATTATTTTACCCAACTGGATTCTTTAAACTAAAAAACAGTAACACTGTACCACTTTTATCAAAAACTTTACATAAAATGTTAAAATTCATGTTCTGAGTTGAATATATCAATTAAAACAAACCCTCAAGATTATTATGGAGAAAATAAATGTTTCCTATTATAGTTTAAGTGCATCAACTTGTAAAATCCCTGGAGGATGAGAATTCAGGTCTTCTTAACCTATTTTTGCAAGGAAGATGCCAACCAAGAGCATAATTATCATCAATCATGACAATACGAATGTATAAGTGTCAAGTCAATGATTAATAAAAATTAGGTTTCTCAGTATCCATTATCATCACACATTCCTTCATTCTCCTACCATATAAAAATATAAGTACAAAAATTTCCAAAATCAACAGCACACAACTTTATTTCCTTTTTGAGATTTATATATCACTGTCAATCCTTCGATCACCACAGTTGTTTAGAAAGATTTCAAACAAAATTGTATCCTTATAGATATGTAATGTTTAATTGTAAAGTAACCACATTCTATAAGACTGAAAGGAGAATTCACATTTTACTTTAAAAGCAATGCCATTACATGTAATTCCAGAACCCAAAGGGATTACCAGAAATTAATTCACACAGAGAGAAAAGGCAAAAATCATGTAGCTCTGTTTACTTAGGTAAAGAAAGCTATAATAAATTCTACACCAGTTTTACTAAAGATAAAGGGGTAGCCTATTTTTAGACTAAATTATACTGTTGTTCTACAGTCATGAAAACCATCAATCAGACACGTAGATTTTTTACCACAATAGGACTGCTATCTGCTATTTTCATCTCTTTTCTTCTTCTCAATTCATCATACCAGTTCAAATTTGTGTTCATAATATAGGGTAAATGATGCACACTGGCAGTTTGCACTAGGACGACAAACACTTGCTTTATGCACTCTCTGTCTTGTTTACCAAAGACACTGGCAACTTCCTTACACTCATCAACCAGGAAGTAATTCTTCTTACTGTGATTCATTTTCCAACCCACTTTCTTTACTCTTTTCATAACTGCAAAACAGGTATCTAGAAATGAATCCCAGAACTATTTTTCAGAAGTATAATATTTAGAAGTTTTCTTGACTTGTAATTTCTATTCTGATTACTCAAGAGGAACCCAATGAAATCCAGGCTGGGAGAAAAGATTTCACACTAACCCCTCTTAGATATTCACTAAAAGGCACTTCCAGTAACTAGCAGATTTCATTTCTAAGCTCTCCTCAAAAAGCCATACATTTTAAGTACAGATATTAAACTATTTTATCAAAATGAACTATATTTTTAAAATCTTGTAAGTTTAATGTACTGAGGTCTGTCTTCAGTTGGCCTAGTTTTCAGTAGCAATATAAGTAAGATATATTTTAAACACTGAAGTCCTTACATACAAAATCTTCAGACTATAAATAACTGGAATAATAGCTACCTCTCCATAGGAAGCTGCAATTCCTTTACTCTTCACTCTTCACTCTGTCAATGACATCTGTTATTGAGGTCACTTCCCTCTCACAAGCTCTCATCAGATACCAAGTGACATCTCTCTCTTAATTGCCTCTCAACTTTTTGAATGAGTTTTATTCCAGATTAATTCCTCAAAAATCACATTCTGAATCAAGCAAATTAGTTGGAAAGTGTGTCTACCATCAAGGATTAGATACTAGTACCTTTCATGAGAAATAATTTATTTTCCAATTTCCACCCAGGTGCAATTTATTTATCTCAAGGCTTGGAAAAAGACTTCTTACTAGAACAAGCATCTTTTATTCAGAAGATTTTATTCATAGGCAATTATCCAAAAAGAAAAAGCTTACTGGATCTAAGAGAAACTGAGAAAGAATATATTAAGGGAAATAACTGAGTTTTGATATAGCTTCTTTAGTCATTATCCACATGCCATAACTCATCTTTTTGAACGGCCAACACAAAAAATCATCTATGATCAATAATGTATATATCAATACACAACATATATTCCTGTTATTTTTTCCTCATATAAATTTTCACTAGCCAAATTTAGTACCATAACAGGTACCCAAGATTTTTCAAATAGGTAAAATGCACTACAAAAAACAAAGGTCATGATACAGCTTTTGATTTTTCAAAAAGTATGCACTTTTTCTGTATTAACAGATTTATGAATGCCTGACCCTTCTTTCCTCAATCTCTTTTGACTGTCATGAGGCTAAGATGGTGTAACATCTGTTTTTTGGTCGACAGAATGAAGAAATGAATTTTCAAAAACATTACAGTACCTATTACTCCATCCCAAACAGGCGTATTCTTTACTCTGACTTGTACAAAAGAACTTTTTTATTTCTTTTTTGAGATAGAGTTTCACTCTTGTCACCCAGGCTGGAGGGCAATGGCGCAACCTCGGCTACCTGGAACCTCTGCCTCCTGGGTTCAAGCTATTCTCCTGCCCCAGCCTCCTGAGTAGCTGGAATTACAGGCTTGTGCCACCACGCCCGGCTAATTTTTGTATTTTTAGTAGAGACGGGGTTTCACCATGTTGGCCAGGCTGGTCTCAAACTCCTGGCCTTAAATGTTCCACCCACCTCAGCCTCCCAAAGTGCTGGGATTACAGGCGTGGGCCACTGTGCCTGGCCAAAAGAACTTTTAAAAAGTGCTGTTTCAAAAAATAATTTTAGCGATTTTTTTTTTTTTTTTTGGAGACAAAGAGTCTCTCTCTGTCGCCCAGGCTGGAGTGCAATGGCGTGATCTTGGCTCACTGCAAACTCTGCCTCCCAGGTTCACATCATTCTCCTGCCTCGGCCTCCCAAGTTGCTGGGACTACAGGCGCCCGCCACTATGCCCAGGTAATTTTTTGTATTTTTAGTAGAGACAGGGTTTCACCATGTTAGCCAGGATGGTCTCGATCCCGACCTCGTGATCCCCCCGCCTCGGCCTCCCAAAGTGCTGGCATTACATGTGTGAGCCACTGCACCCGGCCTTGATTTTTTTTTTTCAGACTATATTATAGCTGTCCAGTTTTCTTACAGTCATGCAAAAGCCAAAGGTTAATATTTGAAAATGTTCTCCAGGCAAGGATTTAGTAAATATTTTGACTGTATTTCTGCTTTTTGCTAGAAAGTCTATTTCACTGCTAAAATGTATCTATTTTATCAAATAAATGCATACAGCTACCTCCATGTAGATACATTAAAAAAAAAAAAAAAAAAATCAGCTGGGCGCGGTGGCTCACCTGAGCTCAGGAGTTTGCAGCCAGCCTGGCCAACATGGTGAAACCCTGTCCCTACTAAAAATACGTGGTGGTAGGTGCCTATAATCCCAGCTACTCGGCAGGCTGAGGCAGGAGAATCACTTGAACCTGGGAGGCGGAAGTTGTAGTGAGCTGAGATCGCACCATTGCACTCCAGCCCGGTCAACAAGAGTGAAACTCGGTCTCAAAAAAAAAAAAAAAATTCATAAATTAATTTTCAACCTTGTGTTTCTGATGCAAAGAAATGTCAAAGCAAACGGATTTTTAAGTACATTTCATTGACAACAATCTATTTCAAAACATTTTCCTCACATTTTCAAGCAATAAAATGTAGTGCTTTTCAAAAACAGTACATATTCTAAATATGTGACAACTATCCTCAATATCTGTAAAAGGCTTTTGAAGGTATCATGTAAATTAAGGGAAAGTATAACAATTTTAGTTTGAATCACCAAATGCATAATGATAATTACTTTAGAAAAAAGATGTACATGTCGTGGATCAGTCATGGCTTCTTAAATAACCACAAAATTGCCCAAATTCCTTGCAAACTGTCTGTTGGGATAAAGGAGTATTTTCAGTTGCTCAAACTCTTATTAAGTAGAACAAGCCAGTAGGCAAAGTTATTACAAGGTAAACATTGGTAAAGGGTCCAAAAATATCTATGCATAAATATACAGACATTAACATGAGACAGAGATCAACCCATGGCTGAGATTAACAGAAAAGTAGTTACAGCATTAAAAAGAATGTAAGGGACAAACTAAATGGTTTGCCTAAACCTCAGTGTTCTACCTTAACATTTTTTAACTTTATAAAAATTAATTTATAACTTTCCTAAAGCCACATTCCTAATTAGTTACATGATTCCTAAGTTTTTCCAGAAGAGAAATCATTGCTCTAAGCCTTAGATTGAAGCAAAGAGGTTTTCTAACGTTTCATGTATATCTTGGGTGCCAAGTATTATTGAATCAGTTTCCTTTAGTCAAAATAAAACAAATATAACAACACAACTTAAATCATATATAAAAATTCTCCAGTTCCACCATGTCTTGAAATAACATTTGTTTTGCTTTTTTACCTGGTTCTCCTGTGATATCTCTGGTGCAGGTGGTGGTGGAGATTCTTCACACACTGCAAGGCTCCGAACTAGCTTTAACTTTGAGCTTGACTAAAGAGAAGTATTTATAATTAACACTACATTTCAGAAATCTAGGGCATATCCAAAAGCCCCCTAGAAAGAGTTTCTAAGTTTCTTTATAGTTTCTGCCATAACAGTAGATGAAATGTGCAAGTTAAATGTATCATTAAACACTACTAAAAGCCTTTGTTAAGAAGGAAAACAAACAATTGCAGTTTTGAAAATTATAGCAATAGAAAGAATGGGAATAATTCCAACTTCATATCCCAAAGAATGGTGAGAAAGCAATTTTCTCTACAGATAAAGAACCATCAAGATAAAAAAAGCGATGCACAAAAGCGACTAGGCAAGACAAAAATCCCAAATAAAACAAAATAAGCTTTCTGCCCCCCATAAAATATGAAAGAACTAAACTGAATGTAGTGCTATATGAAAACAAGGATTTATCAAGCATGACGGAAGGCCCTTGGCATGCCAGCACACCAAAATATTTACTATACCTTAGACCTTTTTCCTGTCTGTCCAAATGACTGCAATGGCCGCTGAATATACAAGAAAGATTTGTATTAAATTTCATACTGAAACAGAAAATTTGCTTCTTAATTCATACTCCTAAACCACAGAAAAACTAACTGTGCATAAAGTATGAAAAGTGAGGAAATCAAAGTTGGTTTCAGTACAAGAGTACTGATTCCTCCCAGAAGCACACTTGCAGAAGATTCTTTAAAATCCTGGTAGGTTGGCATTTTTACTATTATTTTTCTTTCTTAGGCATTTTTCTTTAAATCAGCAAATGGCCACAATTTCTATGTTGAGTACAATGGAACTTATATGGTGACTTCTTAGTAGTGAAATAAAATATACTTCATTATTTTACAATATATTATAGTTTAGCCAAGGTTAAGGAAAAACAACACACACAAAAACCAGCAGTTTAAGGCAGATACACTTCGAAAAGTTCTAAACTTAATAAGAATGTTTCAAATGCACAGTGAGTCAGAGTCCAACCACAAATCTACTGAGGTGTTTCAACACTGTATGAAGTACACCACCAGTTTATTAGTGATGGAAACCTATTCACCAGGTCTGAGGTGAGGCAATGAAGCAGAAAAGAAGAAAAAAGGGCAGACTTCCAATACGGATGTCCAGCATGACTGATAGGCTGACCATCAGTCTCACGCTTGGAGAACCCTGTAAGGCAAACTAATTCATGTTTGTGATACAAGCTTTGGTTTGGGAAACCAGCTGAAGCACCTGTGAGCCAGAGCCACATAGGTTTTAAACAAACCAGAGCCAGATATGTTTTAAACATTCCTTCCTACATTCCTTCCTTCCATCTGTCTGTCCTTCCTTCCTTCCATCCTTCCTTCCTCTGTCCTTCCTTTCGTTCTACCTTCCTTTCGTTCTTTCTTCCAATTTCCCTCCCCAAACCCAACACCAAATAGTACATGGCCCAAGCATCTATCATTTTTACTTCTTAACATGAGGGAGCCAGTCTGGTACCAAACATAAAACAGATACAAAATCCTTAATATCCAGACTAGTATGCTTTACATTAAAAACAACAACAACAACAAAAACCCATCATTTTACTTCAAAAAGGCCTTCCTTGAGGGGTCAACAGAAACAAAAGTCTACATATCAGTATGTCCTGGTCCCATTTTGAGCCAAAACTCCTTCAAAATTAAAAAGCACTGTATTCTTGGGATTTTAACCCTAGATTACACAAACTACAGAATAACAACAAAAGGAAAATAGAAAAAATAAAAGAAAAATGATTTTGTTTCTTATATAGAAGAAAACAGCATGCGTGTGCACACGTGCATATGGCAGTGCTGCCTAAGAGGGCTTCTGCATGTTGGTATTGCCTTCTGTTTTTACCTACTCTCTAATTTGTTCAAGAGGATTTCTAATTTCCCATAACTCACATCTAACAATGTAAGTAAAATAAGTTATGCTACCATCTAGACTAGGTGGTAGATGCCATCATCTCTAGGGCTTACAGGAAAAAAAATAAGTGGGAGAAAAGCAACAGGTGAATAACTATGAAAATGCACATAACCAAATGAGTTCTCAGGAAGTAGAAGGGAAAATAATTTGTGACTTACTCCCAGTCCTCTGCTTTAATTTCTTGTAATTTTAAGTATCACTGGTATAAAATCTTCTATTAAAAATTTTAAAATGAAAGAGGTCATTAACTGGCAATGTAAATCCTGTATTCATATGCAAAAGAGCTGGACTTAAATTTTTGAATTTGCTTCTTATTAATGGATAACCATGGTCAAATTACTTCGGTTTACTTTTACCTAAGAGTTCATACTATTCACACTAATTCACAGGATTCTTGAAAGGATTCAAAGAAAGCGTAGCTAATAAAGGGGCTTCGAAAACTCTAAAGTGTTATAAATGTAATTGATTATTAAAGGTTAGGAACTGACCATGTCAGAAAACCAATGTGCTGCCTCTGCTTATTAGCAATGAGATTAAGATAAATTACTTAATATAACAAATGCTAATTTTAAAAACATCTATAAAATGGGGATGCTGTATATTGTCCCTGTCGTAATGCTTGAGAATACTCATAGACTCACACATGTATTAACTATCTCACTTTTAATCTATAAGGAGGCTTTGATGAAAATGAGGAAAAGATAAAGATAGAGAAGTAAAATTATCTTAATTTGACTTCATTTAATAAACATGTTTTAGGTTCCTGCTGTACACCAGACATTGTGCTAGGCACTAGGGCTATGAAGATGAGTAAGACATAGTTCCTGGTCTTAAAGACCTCACAGTCCAGAATCAGTTACTAAAGTCAAAAGGAACCCCAGATCTTCAGAATCTTAGTCCAATGCAATTAATATCTTTAAAAAAACTTTATTGTGGATTAAATTCTACCTGAGGCAGACAGAATTCTAAAGATGGCCCAAAAGATTCCCATCCACTGGTTATTTAATCAAACACAAATCAAGGTACTGCTGAGCAAGGATTTTGCTCTTTTTTTCGTTTCATTTTGTTTTGAGACTGAGTCTCACTCTTTTGCCCAGGCTGCAGTGCAGTGGCATGATATTGGCCCACTGCAACCTCTGCCTCCCAGTTTTAAGCGATTCTCCCGCCTCAGCCTCCCAAGTGACTCAGATTACAGGTGCCCACCACCATGCCACGCTAATTTTTGTATTTTTAGTAGAGACAAGGGTTTCACTGTGTTGGCGAGGCTAGTATCAAACTCCTGACCTTCAGTGAGCGGCCCGCCTTGGCCTCCCAAAGTGCTGGAATTACAAGTGTGAACTACCACGCCCTGCTGGATTTTGCATTTGTTAACTAAGCTCCAAGCCAGATGATCTTAAGATACAATCTAAGATTCAGGTGAGTCTGATTCAATCAAGTGAGCCCTATAAAAGCTGAGACTTTTTCTCTGGTGGGAGCGTGGGGCCAAGTCAGAGAGATTTAAAGCGTGAGAAGGACTTGACATACCACTGATGGCTTTGAAGATAGAGGGGCCATGTAAGGAGGACTATGAGCAGCCTCTTGGAACACAGTGGCCTTTACTGACAACCAGCCAAAAAACAGGACCTCACACCTACAGCTTCAACAAACTAAGGTGTGTCAACAACTGGAATGAGCCTTGAAGCAAATTCTTTCCCAAAGTCTTGAGAAAACGGCCCAGTCTGGCTGACACCTTTGACTTTGGCCTCACAGAACCCTAAACGGCAACCCAGTTGGGCCCACTGTGAGCTGATAACGGGTGTTGTTTTTTAAGCCTCTATGTTTGTGGTAATTTTTACGCAGCAATAGAAAACTAATACACTACTATATAAGTAAACTATAAATTGCCAAAGTGGCATTATTCAATAACATAATTTATTTAGAAATTATATGTACTAGAAAATATGCCATACACACACAACAAAGCCAAGAATACAAGTTGTTTATTAAAGTAAACATACTTTATTTCATATTTTTGTAATCTACTTGGCAGCCAGATTTGGCTTTAAATAGGAATTCCCTCTATTTGATATGTAATTATTTTAAAAAAGGATTTTATTATTTAGAGCACACTTTTCACCCTTAGCAGAATTTCACAATCACAGTAAAAATTTAGCAGCTTGTTTAATAGACCTGTATTAGTCCAGAGAAATGCTATCTAAATTAGAATTCAGAAGGCTTAGGGACAAAGTCCCCAATTTATAATTTATGTTGTTTTATACTGAAGTATAAAACAGGAACTAGGCCAAAAAATGGGTGCAGAATATGAAACATCCTTAATAGAATTTCAGTTTGAAATTGATATTAATATGTTGTCAGAGCTACCAGCTACTAGAATTCGGAGAACTGAAGAAAACAGAGCAATCCTTATGAGTTATATATGCATTGGCACAAAAATAACCAATTAAATATCACTCAACTAAGAAAATCTGACATTTAAAAAATAGGAATAATTTTCTCTTTGTAATTAATAATTATTATGAAGAAAAATTATAATGGTTACACCCTTTCAACCAGACTCAAAACACCCTGAAGTGCTTACAAATTCTCAGTACTTTTCTAGGTAATAGTAAAGACTAGTGGCAATTATAAGGAAGATAATGAATTAAAATGTTCCGTGTCTAGTTAAGGTCAGGGCAGTAAAAATAATAGATGCCAGGATGCTAATTTCTGCTGGAATAAAAGAAAAATACAAAGTTCCCTGAGGTGGGAGAGCTATTTTAAAAATCAATAAGCCAAACACAATCACTAATTTGTTTTTAACATTTAACCCTTTGAGCCAGAAAGCACAGAGATAAGTATTCGAAGGCCTCACTCTTAGATTCTAATACAAGTATGTGGAGAAAGTCACAAACTCTGGTTTACAGTTATTCCTTATAATAAATGAAGATACAGGATCATCCCATCCTGCTGGTGGTGTACATAAAAATTATCCAAAGAAGTACAAACTGTGTAAGTATGCAAAAGCATTTCTACATCTACAAGATGTAGCCAACATCTTTACACATCACAAGAAAGCACCGTGAAAAGTAAATGTGCTTAAAAGAGCTACCATATGTGCACATGACCCAAGTTCAGTAGAAAGAGCACCAAATCCTAGAAATAATTATAAAAATATACTATGGAAAATGTATTGTAAGTTTTAAAAAGTTGAACTCATTCAATATTAATAAAAACAATAAAAATACAGCATACAGATATAGAACTTAATAGAAATAGAAATAAAACTACCGTACTGAAAATGTGGGGAGGTTATATTAAAAGTAAGTTTTACTCTTTATTTTATTACTAAAGAAAAAATCTATCTTGCATGACAATAAAGGGACAGATCTTTGAGAAGCCATATAATCGTGCTATTGCTAATAAATAGTAACAATTATGATAATTATTAAAACATTGTTAATAGCACCTACCATTTGCCAGGCTCTATGTACTAGGTACATTACACATATCTTTTTTTTTTTCTGAGACAGGCTCTCACTCTCTCACCCAGGCTAGAGTCCAGTGGCGCAATCACAGCTCACTGCAGCCTTGACCTCCTGGGCTCAGGTGATCCTCCCACCTCAGCCTCCTGAGTAGCCGCCAAGCCTGACTAATTGTGTTTTTTGTAGAGAAGGGGATTTGCTATGTTGCCTCAACTGGTCTCACACTCCTGGACTCAAACATTCTGCTTGCCTCGGCCTCCTAACGTCCTGGAATTACAGGCATGAACCACTGCGCCTGGCCATCCTTTTTTTTTTTTGTTTTAAATTTAGTTTTTTTAAGGGAGAGGTCTTACTGTTGCCCAGGCTGGAGTGCACTGGTGCAATCCTAACTCACTGCAGCCTCCATCTCCTGGACTCAAGTCATCTACCCGCCTCAGCCTCCCAAGCAACTGTGACTACAGGTGTGTACCGTGACGCATGGCTAATTTTTTTATTTTTATTTTTTGTAGAGACAAAGTCTTCCTGTGTTGTCCAGGCTGGTCTCAAAGTCCTGGACTCAAGCAAACCTCCTGCCTCGGCCTCCCAAAGCGCTGGCATGAGCCACCATGCTTGGCCACATACATCCTTTTAATCTTTGTTTGACAAACAGGAAATAGCTAAGATTATTATTTGAATGATTTTATATAAAGAGATTTTTATTCAGTCCTTAAAAAAAATACTTCATTTCTTAACAGATTAATGAAATAAGATAATTGCTTCATCAATACTTTCCAAGCAAATGAGGGAATTCGTTATGTATTGCCCTCATTGTCGAAGAAGTATGGCATTGTGTTCTGAACTTTTCTGACAGCCTTATTAGATTCGTTGCTTTCTTGCCCAAACCCCTTTTAAAGAAACACATTGGAATTAACTTGAGGGACACAAGATATAAGAGTCTCATCTTGGTTATTGAAGGGCTTACTACTGAAACAGAATACACACAATACGTACTTTAGCCAACTCTGTGTGTGGAAAATTAACTCATGTATGTCAGAGCTATTCATTGACTCTGGCACACAAGGCCTAGTTTTTAAGAAAAATCAGCTCTCTTATTTTCTCCATGACAAGGGTTACCAACACAATGTGGACTCGCTATCCTATTGTTAATAATAATGTGGAGGAGAGGCATTGTTTGAACTGTTTCCAAATATGTTTTGAATTGTGTGTACATACACATGTATACAGATGAACACCCCTGGACAAACTATTTGTTAAGTACAAAGATACAATTGTAAAAGAATGGGAAAGTTGAGTTTGAACCTTTAATAAGCAGAGCACAGGGTTCTGAATTTTATATTTAAATAAATGACTGTAAATATCAACACAAATAATTTACCCTAAGTTTATTATTATTATTACTATTTTTTAAGACAGGGTCTCACTCTGTCACCCAGGCTGGAGTAGAGTGGCACGGTTTCAGCTCACTGCGACCTCAATCTCCCTTGCTCAAGCAATTCTCCCACCTCAGCTTCTCGAGTAGCTGGGACTACAGGTGCATTTAACCACACCCAGCTAATTTTTGTATTTTTTTTTTTGGTAGAGACGGGGTTTCGCCATGTTGCCCAGGCTGGTCTTGAATTTGAGCTCAAGCGATCTGCTTGCCTCGGCCTTCCCCAAAGTGCTGGGATTACAGTTACGTGCCACCACACCAGGCTACTTTAGTCTAAATGTAATCTGAAAAACCTATCCGTGAAGAAAATCAAACAATGGAGACCCATCAGTGAGTTATACACAGGAAATTAAGGCAAATACTCCCCACCATCCAATTAACCCATGTTAAAGATTAGGGATACTCAGAGTCTAACAAAATACAGTTTTCTGGATTTAGAAACCTGGAATCCACCAGCCCAACCTTCCAAATGTTTCATAAAAATATAAAGCCTGAAATGTACCTCCACATTCTCAATAGGAACAGTGTGTGGCAGTAGAAAAATTCCTAACCAAAAACCTGTCAGATAATTATTTGAGACTATAATCAACAATTCAGAACAACTCCAAGGCAATTATGTGGGAAAGTTAATTTCCCGACATTAATGCACACAGATTTCTTGAATTAGCTCTGAAGTATTAAGAAATTCTTATGAAAGTAATCCTACAACTTCTATAAAAGATTACAGTCCCAAACAAAACCCTGAATAGGAAACACAACATTTTTTAAAATTAGGAAGAGAAAACTAGTAAAAGTAGAAAACACAAAAAGAATTATTTATAAATTAAATGGTCAAAGAGCTCTTTGAGATAATCTCTGCTTGGAACCACCTGAGATGACGTGTAATGTCTGTTGGCCTCTCTCTAGTGGGACGGAATTATGTTTTATGTAAACACTATCCTTAATAGAAAGAAAATCATAAGGTCTCTTCATAGTACAAAAGAGGCTGTAACATCCCTTAATTAAAAATGACTTCACTCAAAATGTATATAATAAAAGTGCAGTTTTTTTTATATAAATGAATGAAATGAATGCTTCTTTTGGAAGGTAAACATTTCTGTTTCCTTTAATCACTTTAAATATTACTGTGCTGAAGCAAGATAACAGACGTAAGTTATAATATTCATGGTAGCTGATTTTCAGAATGAGAGCCAAGTAGAGAATAATCTTGTCACTCTATTAGAATAAAGTAACAGTTTATTCAAAAATCTCAATAGAAAACCTATATTATTTGCTACATACATCCAAACTTATGAGTGAAAAATAGCAGTTGCTATTTAAGATGACAACCTTTAGGCAATACCTTAGATGTGCCAAAGGAAGATGAAATATCTGGTAGTATGTTAGAATAGTTAACTCCACATTAAGTTAAAAGTAACTCCGTATTAACCAGACTTTTTAAAACAAAACACTTATTCCCTGCTGATGCTTAAAACAGTGAACTTTGTTTTACAATATTTTAAATGAAAACACAGAAGAAACCAATTTTCCAGTTTTATTGACTTCCAATTCTGAATTTCCATTAAATCTGTTCTACACAAGGTATTTCAACTGTACACCCCTTGCCAGGCACCTTAGATGAAAGCATCATGGGCCTTAAAAGCTCAAAGCAGAGTCAGTATTCTTACATATAATACATTATTATCATTATTATTATTATTTTGAGACAGAGTCTCGCTCTGTCACCTAGGCTGGAGTGCAGTGGCATGATCTCAGTTCACTGCAACCTCCACCTCCCGGGTTCAAGTGATTCTCCTGCCTCAGCCTCCCAAGTAGCTGGGATTACAGGCGTGCGCCACCATGCCCAGCTAATTTTTTTGTGTTTTTAGTAGTGACGGTGTTTCACCATGTTGGTCAGGCTGGTCTCGAACTCCTGACCTCGTGACCTGCCCACGTTGGCCTCCCAAAGTGCTGGGATTACAGGCGTGAGCCACCGTGCCCACCCCATGTAGTAAATTATTAATAAATACTTGAATAAAAAATGAATATGGCATTCACCAGATTAACATAAAATAAATTCTCACATTTGCTTTTTCCTTCCTCCCAAATCGTTACAGTCACTATGCTATAGGAAACAAGAGGTTAAAGACCATACCCGTGTTTGTTTACTATGGTATTTCCTTGGTAAAGAAGAGATTTTCAATAAAAGGTTTGGGTCATGTGGGAAATTTTCTTATACTACAAACAACTGGGCCATGATGCAAAAGTGGTCATCAGAATGTTCTTGTGGCCTACTGCCAAGGGCAACACAACAGACATGGTAGGAAATGCAATAACCCAAGTTAATGACTTGATAAGCATGATCTAGGAGAAGAAATATTAGGTGTAGAAAAGAGGCTAAAATGAAGTATTTTATTATTTCAATCACAAATGCAATAGAATTTTAGCAGATTTTCTCTGATGCAATCAGGACACTGGCAGGCTGCCATCACTGAGTGTACTGATTACAGGCATGGCAATTTTTTGTTGTTTTAAAAAGTGCTATTAGTAAAAATGACTGGGAAAAAAATATGTTATTCCTCTCAATTTCTTAGATGATTACCACTTGAGTATAAGTGGGACCTAAATGCATTTTTATAGCTGGAGGAATTGCTATCATTGTCTAACCTGGTGTCTAGTACACAATAGGGAAAAAAGACAGTTTTTGACTGAATGAAAGAATGAGAAAACCTTTAAAAACAGGTTTCTTGGCCAGGAGTGGTGGCTCATGCCTATAATCCCAGCAGTTTGGGAGGCCGAGGCAGGTGGATCATGGGGTCAAGAGATCGACACCATCCTGGCCAACATGGTGAAACCCTGTCTCTACAAAAAATACAAAAATTAGCTGGGCACAGTGGCGCATGCCTGTAGTCCCAGCTACTTGGGAGGCTGAGGCAGGAGAATCGCTTGAACCCGGAGGCGGAGGTTGCAGTAAGCCGAAGTCACATCACTGCACTCCAGTATGGTAACAGAGCGAGACTCTGTCTTAAAAGGAAAAACAAAAAAAGCACAACCCCCACCTCAAAACCAGGTTTCTTTACTTTAAAAAAGTGAAGCTAAAAAAGAAAACACAAAAGAAAAAAAAGCAAAGCTATAATTTTTGGCTTATAGCCTTCAAAGTCTTTAGCATACAGAATGACAGAATATTATCTCCAAAAATAGAAGTCTTTAATTGCAAAACAAAATTAAAACACTGTTAAACAATTTAAAAAAAATTTTTTTTTTTTTTTTTTTGAGATGGAGTCTCGCTCTGTCGCCCCCAGTGGCGCGATCTTGGCTCACTGCAAGCTCTGCTTCCCAGGTTCAGGCCATTCTCCTGCCTCAGCCTCCGGAGTAGCTGGGACTACAGGCACCCACCACCATGCCTGGCTAATTTAATTTTATTTTTTTGAGACGGAGTCTTGCTCTGTTGCCAGGCTGGAGTGCAGTGGCGTGATCTCGGCTCACTGTGACCTCTGCCTCCTGGGTTCAAACGATTCCCCTGCCTCAGGCTCCCTGGTAGCTGGGACTATAGGTGCGCACCATCACACCTGGCTAATTTTTTGTATTTTCACTAGAGACTGGGTTTCACCATGTTGGTCAGGTTGGTCTCAATCTCCTGACCTCGTGATCCGCTCACCTCGGCCTCCCAAATTGCTGGGATTACAGCCACCACTCCCGGCCTAAACAATTTTTTTAAATAACTTTTTGTGGTAGTTTAAAGGTGGCTACAAATTCTTTCCTACTGAGAGGTAGGGTCTAATTCCCCATCCTCTGGCCTGGCTTTATTGACTTATGTTATCAAAAGAAGATAGCTGAAGTAACGTTCTGGAACTTCTGGGCCTACGTCAAAAGAAACCTTGCAGCTTTGCTTGGCTTTCTTGGAACATTCTCTCTGGGACCCCTGAGCTGCCACATAAGAAGTCTGACTACTTTGGACCGACCTTGTTGGAGGAGCCAAATAGGTGCTTCTGATTCCACCTGAGCCCAGCACTCCAGTCATTCCTACCTAGGTGCCAGACAGGTGCAAGAGGCAGTCCGGGATGCTCCAGACCAGTCCACTAGTCTGTTAAATGTCAACAAAGGACCTCTTTGGATACCTTGTAGAATAGAAAATTCAATCAGCCCAAGCCTTGCTTCATTTCCTGACTCATAAATGATGAGATATTTAAAAAAAAAAAAAAAAAACTGTGGGCCAGGCGGAGTAGCTTGCGCCTGTAATCCTAGCACTATGGGAAGCTGAGGCGGGCAGATCGCTGGAGCTCAGCAGTTCCAGAACAGCCTAGGCAACACGGTGGAACTCCATCTCTACTAAAATAGAAAAAATTAGCCAGGTGTGGGGGTGTATGCATGTAGTCCTTGCTACTTGGGAGGCTGAGGCAGGAGAATTGCTTGAACCTGGGAGAGGGAGGCTGCAGTGAGCCAAGATCATGCCACTGCACTCCAGCCTGGACGACAGAGCAAGACTCCATCTCAAAAAAAATAAAAAAATAAAAAAATAAAATAAATAAATAATAAATAAAATAAATTGTTTAAAAGTGTTAGCCCTTCATTTTGAGAAAACAGATAATCGGAAAACCTTACCAAAGAAATGAATGCTACTAGAAATGCTATTACTCGGGACCATTTTTACCTATCTTCAATTTGTTAATCAACTCAGTTTCCATTTATGCCTGGAATTAGAAGCCTTCTCAGTGGCTAGTTTTAAGTCATTATACATGCACAGCATTAAAAGCATTAACTTTCCCCTGCCCACAAATCTTTTTTGTCAGTCAGGCTGAGTGACTGAGGAACCCCCCGAGGGCTGTTTTTGCCAACAGATCATCTGCAGTTTTATTCTATTTCTCTTTCCTCTAAGAGCTCTTAGGTTAAATTCAAAATTTACCTGTGAGACTTCAAACTCTCATAGCACTGGTAATTACGAAAAGGGTGGAATGAGAAAGTAGAAAGCCAATAAAAATGTACTAGCCACATACAAATAAAAAGAATTATATTACATGACACAAGCAAGTTAAGACTCACAGCAAGCTAATCCAACTGGCTCCCAAACCAGCTAGTAAGCATGTCACGAAGGGTCAACTTACCCTTTTAGAATTCTAAGAAGTGAGTTTTGTATGAAAATAAACATAAATATATACTGAATATTTAGTATTTGTAGTCAGAGAAAAATTCCTGTTTACCTGCAGATCTATATTGTTCTCAATACAATGTTCATTCTTCTCTACCAAAATCTTCCCATAGTTTTCTGATTTGATAAGATTTTCAACTCTGGTTGTATCTTTCACTTCTGCCTCCAAATCCTTCATTGTTGCAGTTTCATCTTTTACAGTAACAGTATCAGACATCCTCATTAGCAAAGGTTATTTTCGAATTCTACAGGGAGCTTGAAACCTTAAGAAAAAAAGATTAATACAGTTTTAAACTTTTTTACATTCAGTTACTGCATGATACTGACCTACTGTCTGTCATGTTCCAGAAATAATGTTGAATATAGACAGGAACAAAATTCTTGCTTTCAAGGAGTATATAATTTTGTGCTAGATACATCCAAATTAAAAAAAACCCCACAATACAGTGAGAAAAGAGCTATATGAAGTAATGAAGTATGTGAGCCAGGCACAGTGGTACCCAGCTGTAGTCCCAGCTACTTGGGAGTCAGGCAGGATGACTTGCTTGAGTCCAGGAGGCTGAGGTCAACCTGGGCAACATAGCAAGACTCTGTTGCTAACACATAAATAAGTACATTTAAAAAAAGAATATGGGATGATTTTGATGCACATTTACTTGTGGCAATTCTTTTTTTTTTTTTTGAGACGGTGTCTTACTCTGTCGCCCAGGCTGGAGTGCAGTGGCGCGATCTCGGCTCACTGCAAGCTCCGCCTCCTGGGTTCATGCCATTCTCCTGCCTCAGCCTCCCGAGTAGCTGGGACTGCAGGTGCCCCCCACCACGCCCGGCTAATTTTTTGTATTTTTAGTAGAGACGAGGTTTCACCATGTTAGCCAGGATGGTCTCGATCTCCTGACCTCGTGATCCACCCGCCTCAGCCTCCCAAAGTGCTGGGATTACAGGCATGAGCCACCGTGCCCGGCCCTACTTGTGGCAATTCTTAAGAAATATTAAGGAATGAGCCAGATCAAGGAGAAGGTAATGGCTGGAGAATTATATATGTGTATTTAGAAGACATTAGAAATCTTCTTCTCTAAAGGGATACCTATAATAGCATTTTCATCTGGATTCCTAAAATTCCAAATTTCTTAAATTACCCTGAAATATTTCCAAAAGTAAACAATTTAAAAATAAAGAGTAATGGCTGGGTGCGGTGGCTCACGCCTGTAATCCCAGCACTTTGGGAGTCCGAGGCGGGTGGATCACGAGGTCAGAAGATCGAGACCATCCTGGCTAATATGGTGAAACTCCGTCACTACTAAAAATACAAAAAATTAGCCGGCCCTGTTGGCGGGCGCCTGTAGTTCCAGTTACTCGGGAGGCTGAGGCAGGAGAATGGCATGAACCCGGGAGGCAGAGCTTGCAGCGAGCTGAAATTGCGCCACTGCACTCCAGCCTGGGCGACAGAGCAAGACTCCGTCTCAAAAAATAAAGAAATAAATAAAATAAACAGTAACATTCTATTACAAAATACACTTCTAAATCTGGATTAACAAATATGTTGAGCAATATGAAGAAAGCATTGAAGACTCTCCTGAATTAAGTGATTCAATGACAAAGAACACATATTATCCAGGCACTCTAGAATATGGAATCCACAGGAAATCAAATACATAAGATTACAGTATATTTTCATGTCATTAGTGAGTTTAATAAAGTGAATGTGTTCACACTGGATTAATGTATCAGAGATTCAGCTGAAGATAGCAGTCATTTTAAGCTGCAAAAAATGTAATAAAAACAGCAGAACTTGGCCAGTGGGGTGGCTCACGACTGTAATCACAGCACTTTGTGAGGCCAAGGTGGGCGGATTGCTTGAGCTCAGGAGTTCAAAACCAGCCTGGGCAAAGTGGCAAAACCCAGACTCTACTAAAAATACAAAAATTAGCCAGGTATGGTGGTGCATGCCTGTAATTGCAGCTACTTGGGAGGCTGAGGCACAAGAATCACTTGAAGCTGAAACGCGTGTGTTCCAGTGAGCTGTGATCACGCCACTGGACTCCAGCTTGGGTGACAGAGTGAGGCTCTGTCACAAAACAAAACAAAAAAAACCAATAATGGCAGAACTTGATATAAACAACTTATTCTGAAATGCATCTTAAAAAAAAAAACAGATTGATAGAGGGATAGACAGATATAGGTTATAGCAAGTATGCTAAAATGTTACTGGTAAAATCAAGGGGTGGTTCCAGGGATGTTCACTGTAAAATTCTTTCAACTTTTCTATATTTCTGAAAATTTTCATAATAAAATCTTGTGGGGAGAAAAAACCAGTGGAACTTATTTTCTCTATATCAATTTGAAAAATTCAAAAGTTCATTTCCTGAAAGAATGTTTTGCAATTAAATATCTAAATGGATTTTAGGGCCAGGTGCGGTGGTTCACATCTGTAATCCCAGTGCTTTAGGAGGCTGAGGCAGGCGGATGACTTGAGGCCAGGAGTTTGAGACCAGCTTGACCAACATGGCTAAACCCTATCTTTATTAAAAATACAAAAATTAGCCAGGCATGTTGGCACGTGCCTGCATGCCCGTAGTCCCAGCTACTCGGGGGGCTGAGGCAGGAGAATTGCTTGAACCTGGGAGGTGGAGGTTGCAGTGAGCCAAGATTGCACCACTGCACTCCAGCCTGGGTGACAGAGTGAGTCTCTGTCTCAATAAATAAACAAACAAACAAACAAATGGATTTTAGGAATTGATAAATACAGCTGACAAATTAAAAAAGCCAAAGAGAAGTAGATCCTAAAGTCACAGACTGAACTGAATTAAAAAAAAACCCATGTCTTCCTGAACTATAACCCATACCAAAGTTAATTGCTTCATTCTGAAAACAAATAACTGCAAAGTGGAGACAGGGTGGGGAAGTTACTGAAAACACTGGCTTCTTGCTTTTTTTTTTTTTTTTGAGACGGAGTCTCGCTCTATCACCCAGGCTGGAGTGCAGTGGTGCCATCTCGGCTCACTGCAAGCTCTGCCTTCCGGGTTCACGCCATTCTACTGCCTCAGCCTCCCGAGTAGCTGGGACTACAGGTGCCCACCACCACGCTCGGCTAATTTTTTTTTGTATTTTTAGTAGAGATGGGGTTTCATCGTGTTAGCCAGGATGGTTTTGATCTCCTGACCTTGTGATCCGCCCACCTTGGACTCCCAAAGTGCTGGGATTACAGGTGTGAGCCACCGTGCCTGGCCGGCTTCTTGCTTTTTATAGGTAAGATTTTGCAAGAAAAAGAAATGTGTTTTTCTCAATGACAGGCAAGTATTACCTGATGTGTCCTTTGGATTTGGGATTGTGGTGTCCCACAAAAAAAAAAAAAAAAAAATCCAAGGTTCTTTTTCACAGTTGTCAGCCAGGATGTCAACTGTAGTGAACCATCTGTAATCTGGCAGGAGGAGTCCCATGTCCTTGTCACCACTGTAGATTCCCGGACTGGAATGGACTGTCTTGGATCAAATATATCATACCTTTCCGTGGCCTAAAATGAAAACAAAAGAAACTATTTTAACAAAATGGCCAAGGGAAATGGAACACTCCACATGAAACTGAGAAATTAAAAATATTACTGTCAGTTGTTTTTATTATATATTTTCTGAAACAAATGTCAGAACACTGAGTAACAATGAATTCGAACATGTATTAGCTATGTGAACCTGAATAAGTTACTGAGGCCGAGAGGATTGATTAGTTAAAAGCAGAAGAGAGAAGAGGAAGGAAAATGATATGTACTGAGAAGCTACAATGCAGTCAGAGTTATAATTGAGATAGTATCTATAGATAAGGAGACAGAAAAAAGATCACAATCAGAAACACTTTAACTCCAAGTACCATCATTTTTAGAGTTCTCTTCTAGAGCTGTAACTCTATGGACTTAAGACTGTAATTCTGAACAGTAATAACATTTTAGATTTTTAAAAATACAACAGAAAAAATAAAACAAAAAAAATAAGCCATTGAACATTTTTAATGAATCCCACATTGTTCTTAAAAAAAAAAAAAAAAAAAGTTGGTTGGGTGCAGTGGCTCATGCCTATAATCCCAGCACTTTGGGAAGCCAAGGCAGGAGGATCACTTGAGCCCAGGGGCTCAAGACTAGCATGGGCAACACAATGCGACCCCATCTCCACAAAAATTAAAAAATTAGCTGGGTGTGGGGGTGTGCACCTGTAGTGCTAGTTACTTAGGAGGTTGAGGTGGGAGAACAGCGTTAGTTGGGGGTTACAGTTAGCTATGATCATGCTACTCATGCACTCCAGTCTGGATGGCAGGCAAAAACAAACCCCAAATACAAAATGTTCTCCATGTCATATTTTTGAAGTCAGTTTCATTTTATATTTATTCGGTATGAATGAATATAGCCTAGCAAGTAAACAACTCTAAAAAGATTATATACCTCTTCCATTGTCCTTTGACATTTTTGCTGTCAATAAACAGGATAGTACAATTTTAAGGTGAAATAAGCATACATATATGCATATAATGAGGTCTAAGCACCAAGAGACCTAATACCAAGACAGCCAAGCATGCACTATAGAGTTACTCACATTTTATACTAACTCTTCAAAAACCATTTTGAAACACAATCACTTGGAACCAGATATAACCTTATATTAGTTTTCACAATGTTTGACACAAGGATAATAGAAAAGGTGTTATCAAAAACAAATGTCAAAAAACTTTAAATTGATACTGTGTCATCTCAATCTGACCAAGATTCTCCAGCCACTACATCAAATGATTGTTTTAAGTTACACCCAAAACAAAACAAAACAAAACAAAACAAAATCCTTCAAGTATTTTTTCTCAATTTTAGCTTTTTATCTCATAAACTGGTAGACACAAGATGGCAGCATTCACTACGCAACCAAATTATTTGTGTTCTTTGTGAAGTGACTTCACAATTTAATCGTGAATCTCTTAATTTTGTAATTCCATAAAAGCAAGGCTTTTAATCCATTGAAGAAATAAATAAGGCAACAGCTGCAGGGGAGTGAGGAAGGGGCAAAATCGAAGAGGTGAACACCTTAGAAGATCCTCTTAGAATCCCAAGGTCCCATGAAACCCCAAAGAACCTGACAGATCACCTAGTCCAATTCAGCATTCAAGTTATTATTGCCTAGAAGTCAAATGACATCTTCAAAGTCACACAACCAGTATGTGACCAAAACTTGCTAATATGCCACACCACTTGATAACAGACTAAATAAATGAATGATTCAGAATCAAAATGACCAGTTATTGCCTGGGAAGGAGTCAATGGCATATCGAAATGGCAAAAGAAAGAGAAGTGCACTAGCATTAGATATTGTTTTAAATTCCAGCTCTGCTAGTTGTATTTTCGGTAAATAATCTCTCTGAGCTGCAGTTGTCTGATCTGCAAAGTGGAAAAAAGAATATCTAGCTTCTAGGTTTGTTGTGAGGACGGACTGATTTAAATGTAGAACCGACCACAGCCTCTCTCACAGGGCAGGCCCTCCAAAAATGTTAGCTCTCTTCCTTGGTCAGAATCCCTTTAGATCAGCAGTTGGCTAAGCCTGATTTTGCTGTGTCCTGATCCCTACCCCTACACAACAGTAGACTGACAGGAGGCTTACCACTGTGCACAAGTGGCTTTGCATTTTTGTGTATGGCTCTCATTTGAAGGCTTCTAATTGAATATTAAAAATTCATAGAAACTGTTGGGTATAGTGGCTCAGGGCTGTAATCTTAGGACTCTGGGAGGTGGAGGTGGAAGGATCACTTGAGACCAGGAGTTCAAGACAAGCCTGGGCAACATAGCAAACCCTATCTCTACAAAAAAGAAAAAAATATATATATATATGAACTTTGCAATCTTCTCCAAAATATTAATGCACTTGTTTAATTTTTAATTTTAATTTTTTAGAGACAAGGTCTCACTCTGTCACCCAGGTTGGAGTTCAGTGGCACAATCCTGACTCATTGCAGCCTTGACTTTTGAGGCTCAAGCTATCCTTCTACTCTGGCCTCCTGAGTAACTGCAACTACAGGCACACACCACTATGCCCAGCTAATTTTCAAATTGTTTTTGTAGAGATGGGGTCTTGCTATTTTGCACAGGCTGGTCTCAAATTCCTGCACTCAAGTAATAATCCCCCTGTCCCAACCTCCCAAAGTGCTGGGATTACAGGTGTGAGCCACTCTGCCCATCTAATGAACTTGTTTGAAATAAAAATGTTTTCCCTCTCCAAATCTTCAAGTAAAAGGGATGTGTTTCAGCTTTTGGTACTCACTGGAAAAACAAAAACAAACCCTTTTTGGTAAACCCATGAAACCTACACTTCTCAGTTTGCCAAAGGTTGTGTGAGCACATGGGTGTCAAGTATAGAAAGCTACAAGATAGACATGGCACATCATATCTCTAATACAACATTTTGAAGTACATTAAATGTACTGTCTTAATATAATAAATAGTTGTACAGTAAGTGAAAGATACTGAGGAACTTACAAAATTCAGGAAGACAACTTAGAGAAAAAAAATGAACAAAATGTAGGCATTCATTAAGTATATATCTCAGTTCCCACTATTACTGAAATTAAAAAACTGAATTTTTCAGAATCTTTGTCAACCTAAGATAGATGGATATATGAGCTCAAAATTCATATTCAACTTCAAAAAGGTCATAACCTTAAAAAAGTAAATCTATGAATCTACAAGGATATAAAGGAAATCTTTTAATGATCTTTGGGTGGGAAATCCTTCCCAAGTGTGACACTAAAATCTACAAGCCATCAAAGGTAAATAGTTATAAAACTTAGAACAAAGTTTTAAAATTTCTATATAATAAAATAGAACATAAACAAAAGGCAGATGATACATATGAACTATTTCCAAAGGGTCAAAATGTTGAAAGTAAAAAAGGTTTTGTAAATCAAGGGAAAGAAAAGGATCGGGAAATGACAGGAATAGGTAAGCTACAAAAGAATACAAACAGCTCCACCAAAACCAAATACTAATATATATATTTACCATGTGCCTGGCCCTGTGGTAGTATTTTTCATAATGAATTCATTTAAAACACACACAACAGTTCTAAGAAGTATGCCCCATTATCACTCTGTCCTGCAACAGATTAGGAAACTAAGGCACATAAAAAAATCAAGTAATTTGTCCAACGTCACACAGCCAGGAAGTATGGAAACCGGGATTTGAATTGGACAGACGAGTACTCCATTTCAGGCTCTTACCTGCAATACTGTATCA
The DNA here is from genome assembly GCF_002776525.5 of Piliocolobus tephrosceles. Lineage (NCBI taxonomy): Eukaryota > Metazoa > Chordata > Mammalia > Primates > Cercopithecidae > Piliocolobus > Piliocolobus tephrosceles. Next base: position 19,528,965 of record NC_045444.1, on the reverse strand, counting down.
TCATCTGTAGGTACCAAGAAGAGCGACAATTTGTGTTTACGGAGCACTTTTATTTTAAGAGTAATTATGACATGGTAACTCCTTTGTACTAGACTTAAAACAAAGTAAATTTATTCTTTTCACATGAAGAGGAGCTATGTACTTTTTTGTGTGTACAAGAAGATAGTACTATTAACTTTGTATTAATGGTCACCAGGAGTAATTACTACCAAACTAATCAGAACTGCCAGGAATTATACAACCATTCTGTTTCTCTTAATCCTCCTATCACTTGTGATGATGAGTACCAACTATGCAAACTTGGGTGGCAATAAGGATTCAGAGTTTGTGGCTAAGGAACAATGTGAAGGCAGTAGCTTACAAATGATAAATATGCATGATTAAGTACCTTCCTCTATGTAACAAAGCAAGGCAGAATTAGGATCAACACTTTCAAGGGCAAACTAGTATATATGAAGTTTAAAGACAAGTAGTTTCTCCAGTGAAAATTTTAGTAAGAAGTATTAACAAAAATGCAATATTGATACTGACAATTCAAAATATCACTTTATTATACTTGGGGTCTAAGTTTTGGTTTCATAACACAAAAGAATTGAAAAAGTTAGGTAGCCCCAACAATAAATACTCAAATTTCACACAAGGAAAGTCAATTTACTCTAGGTTAACACAATATTTAAAAATCATTTGTTAATTTATATGTGGGAAATAAATCTCGCTCCTATAGGTAAAAATATTTTTCACAAAAATATTTAGGAGAAAAAGAGTTACATTATTGATGTTATCTGAACAGAATTTGGCAAAGTCTTAAAAAATGGGTTGTTGCTTCCTTATCACTATCTAGCTATCCAATCCCGTTTCATTACATAATATGTTATGTTTTTTCTCTCAGAGACAGAAATATAACCAGGCAGGCACATCTATAAAGAAAATCAAATGCACAAAAGCAACCCATATCCCCATATCAAATTCTACCTGAGGTTATAAATTGGCACAACCAAACTGGTCAAATGCCTCTAGAAAGAAAGGCAAAGAGCACTGTTTATGCTGTATTTAGAAATAGTGGAAATTCACATTTGCAGTCACTTTGTCAGTCATTTGAACAAGAATATAAGCACTGACATTTCAAAATGTTAAATGTGTATGTGATTTGTAAACAGTTACTGTCATCTAACAAAAATTTACCAAATAACCACAGAAGGCACTATAGCTTTAATGAGTATCAGCTAAACTTAAAAAGAGTAAAGAGAATGAACTCCCTTGACCTAAGAGTTTATTAAATCCTGAAGAGGTTAATGATGACACTTATCAACTAATATAAATAATAACTTTAGGAGGACATTATAAGCAAGAAGGAAAGACTTTTGGTAGTTGAAGAATGTGAGAATAATTTATTATTGGAGTCTTGTAAGACTGTATGAAACAAATTACTTTTAGGGAAAAAGTTATATGGAGAGGTAAGGTGTTACATGAATGTGCTGCATTCTGAGTGAAGAAATGGGGAAGACACTGGGCCTCTCATACACTGTGATCCACTTTAGAAAACAGTTTGTGCTATCAAATGAATTTTAAATCCCACATATCCTATGGCTCTAAATTTCCACTCATGGTGTAGATGCACCCTAAGGAAACGCCTTATACAAAGGGATATGTACAAAAATATACACTGCATTGTTTTATTTAAAAGCAAAGAATGGGAAAGACCAAACGTACTAATAGGAAAATTGGTGTTTTCTTTTTAAAGTAAAATCAACTGTGGCATATTCATGTTGCATGATACCATGGAATGATTAAAATGAAATGAACTAAAACTATAGGTACAAACATTAAGTCCAAAGAATGTCAGAATGTTTAGTCAAAAAGCAGAATGAACTCTACATAACTCTATGAACTCAATGTAACGAATATAAAAATTTAAAAACCACACAAGCATGGATGGGAAGGGTATATACCTATTTCAGGTTAGTAATTACCTCTGAGGAGGGAAATGAAAGGGATTGGTTAAGACAGAGAAGGGACTTCAAATCACATCTGTATTATTTTATTTTATTTATTTTATTTTTTTTGAGACGGAGTCCCGCTCTGTCGTCCAGATCCAGATTAGAGGTCAGTGGCGTGATCTCGGCTCACTGCAAGCTCCGCCTCCCGGGTTCACGCCATTCTCCTGCCTCAGCCTCCGGAGTAGCTGGGACTACAGGTGCCCACCACCACGCCCAGCTAATTTTTTGTATTTTTAGTAGAGATGGGGTTTCACCGTGTTAGCCAGGATGGTCTGGATCTCTTGACCTCGTGATCCGCCCGCCTCGGCCTCCCAAAGTGCTGGGATTACAGGCGTGAGCCACCGCGCCTGGCCTATTTTATTTTTAAAAAAGATCTCCAGCCAATATAACAAAGGTTAGCAACTATTAATTCTGAGTGGTAAGTACTGAGTGTTATAATGCTCCTTTTTTGCTTATGACTTTTTCATTTAAAATGTCCTAAAAAATAAATGAGAACAACATTAAAAAATGTGGATATATTTGAAATTAAGATTAGAAACTTAGTATTAGGCTGGGCATGGTGGCTTATGCCTGTAATCCCAGCACTTTGGGAAGCTGAGGCAGGTGGATCACTTGAGGTCAGGAGTTCGAGACCAGCCTGGCCAACATGGTGAAACCCCACCTCTACCAAAATACAAAAATTAGCCTGGCGTGGTGGTGTGCAACTGTAATCCCAGTTACTAGGGAGGCTGAGGTAGGAGAATCCCTGGAACCCGGGAGGCAGAGGTTGCAGTGAGCTGAGATTGCACCTCTGTACTCCAGCCTGGGAGACAGAACGAGACTCCCTCTCAAAAAGAAAAAGAGAAAAGAAGAAACTTAGTACTGACCCCAGGAGGAACAGGAAGCTTGAGTAATAGATGAACACATTTTAAGAGAAGCCAGGGAGAATGATTTTAGCTACAATATAGATTAACCCTGTTCTAGCAAACAAAATGTTGAAAGTTTGGATGGATAGTTACTAGGGTTTACACAAAGAATTAAAAGGTGAACGCTGAACACTGAAAAGATATTCCATTCATTCAATCTCCAGACTGGATACTATGTACAGAGCACTGTTCTAGGTAATAGGTATACATGAGTGAACTAAGCAGATGGGATCCTAGAACCTAAAATGCTTATATTCTAGCGCAAAGACAAAATATACAAGGTAACTACTGATAGCAGTATGTGCTGTGAAACCGGTAATATTAACAGCAAACCCTTAAAAAGTTACTTATTATTTACTAAGCACTATTCCCAATGCTTTAAGTATATTAATTCATTTAATGCCCATAAAAGCAGTATTATATAGTTTGTAGATGAGGAAACTGAGGCAGAGAAAGATTAAGCAGCTTTTTCAAAGCAGCAAGACTAGTAAGGGGTAGAGTTAAGATCTGAACTCATGTAGTGTTGGTCCCAGAGCCCCTGGTATCAGCCACTGCCTGTACTTCATGTAGAAATGAATAGATTAATATAACAGCAAGTAACTAACTGGGGGAAGCCAATTCAATACAGGAGTGGTCAGGGAAAACGTAAGGGCTGTGAGAGTTGGTAGAGTTATGAGAGGACACACTGAAGGTGCAGGTAGTGCTTGCTACCACTAACTATAGGAAATACATCTGGGAGAAAAATGGATTTGATGGCAGAACGATGATTTTGGTTTTGCATAGTTAATTTTAAGGTGTCTTCAGGACATTCAGGTGGAGAAATCTAACAGAAAATTGGATATATAGACTTGGAGCTCAGGAAAGAAGTCAGTTAATGTTATTTTTTGGTGGAGAATCACTATATAGATTGAAGTTTTCAGTTATCAGTGTCAATGAAGTTGCCCACAAGCCTTCATTGAAAAGAGTGGGTGTGGGATAGAATCCCTAGGGAACACTGAACCCTGAAGAACTGAGGAGGAAAGTGGAAGATCACAAAGAGTATACATGATTTGGTAACAAAGTTAGCAGGAGATGCGAAGTTAGAGGAAGGTATAATGAAAAAGTGTATAGGCCACAGAAGCCAGTAAGGAAAGACAGGGAGAGGCTAGAGGTTTAGGAGGAAAGAAAGGTAGTAAGAAGAAAAATCTGAAGAAGTGGGATGAAATGAGAAAATATTATCAGAAGCACAAACTGGTGAATAAGCCTGAAGTGTATTCATTATCCTCAGAAACTGAAGGGAATGTGGCAGGAAAAGGAGGGAATTAATACCTAATAAATTTCTTCTATTTTACCCAGAACCTATTCGCTAGAAGTGAGGGAGCCGGGATGGCTGCACAGCTTGTGGAGAATGGTGAGTGAGTCACTAAGGGGTGGATCATTAAGGCCAACACCAACATTCAGGACTGTTTTGGTACAGTCCTTCCAAGGAGAAGTCTATAGACTACAAGACTGGGGGTTTCTCTAATTCTTTGACTGAGGGGATTGTAATGAGTAAGCGACGCAAATGAGAAAGCTCAGATGCTACTTGTCTATGGAATAGGCTAAATGTTTTTTCCACAGTCATTTCCCGATCTGACTTTTTATCACTGTATGGTACGTAATTAAAAATGCCAAATCAAAACATAAAAACTGGGAAATTAGGAATGCTAGAGTACTAAAAGAACTATACATATACCTTAATGTAACAGCGATCCTAGTTTAAGTCAAAGCAAAAGCTAAAGGAAGTGTTTTCACAGGAGAACCAAAGCAGGGGAGATGTGGGAGACAAGCAGCTCCTGTGCCCATCACAGAAGTGGGGGAATGGCTTGCCCAACTTCTCTGAGGATGGCATGGTGCTGGTACATAGAAAATTCTAGAGAAGGCCAGGCGCAGTGGCTCATGCCTGTAATCCCAGGACTTTCGGAGGCTGAGGCGGGTGGACGAGCCTGGCCAACATGGCAAAACTTCATCTCTACTAAAAATACAAAAATTAGCTGGGTGTGGTGGTGCGTGCCTGTAATCCCACCTACGTGGGAGGCTGATGCATGAGAATCGCTTGAACCCGGGAGGTGTAGACTGCAGTGAGCTGTAAAGATGTTGAGTACACTGAGAGATACAACTTTTGGCAAGGACATGAGCTAATTCATGGCAAGCACTAGCAAAATGGTAGTGGGCAGTGGGTTAGAGAAAGACAAAACTGGAAGATCATGAAAGGGCTATTCTCGAGCTCATGAGGAGATCCTGGATAACCCTGGGGATAACCTGGTAAGATTCTAAAGGGGCTGAGATATTGGCAGATGTAGGTAAGAGACAATGCAAGAAAGTCAGGGCCATTAATGTAACTCTAAACCTGAAGTTAATGATCTCCTAATACAGCCCTAGTGAGGGTAAAATGTATTTTGCCTTAATTCTGAACCTACCATAGTCCAGTGTTATATTGAGAGCTCCCTATGTATGTGCTAAATGCAGGATTGAAATAAATAACTCATGGTGTAATATGATCCGATTGGAACGAGGTAAAATCTCTTTTAAAGACTACACAGAGGGCCGGGAGTGGTGGCTCGCGCCTATAATCCTAGCACTTTGGGAGGCTGAGGTGGGTGGATCACTTGAGGTCAGGAGTTTGAGGCCAGGCTGGCCAACATGGTGAAACCCCATCTCGACTAAAAATACAAAAATTAGCCAGGCGTGGTAGCAGGCACCTGTAATCCCAGCTACTTGGAAGGCTGAAGCAGGAGAATTGATTGAATCCAGGAGGTAGAGGTTGCAGTGAGCCGAGATGGTGCCACTGCACGCCAGCCAAGGCGACAGAGTGAGACTCCATCTCAAAAAGAAAAAAAAAAAAAAGACAACACGGAGGTAGAGTACGGTGACACACGCCTGTAGTCCCAGCTACCCCAAGAAAGGATCCCTTGGGCTCAGGAGTTTGAGGGTGCAGTAAACTACAATAGTCCCACTGCATTCCAGTCTGGATGACAGAGCAAGACCCTGCCTCTTAAAAAATAAAAAATAATAGTAATAATAAAAAAAAAACTACATGGAGGAAAAAAAACCCCAAACTGGTATTAACATCTAGTTGTGTTCTGAGAAATAAACAGCAAAGAACATTCAAAGGGTTTGGATTCCTGGAAACTGAGCCATAGACAATAAGGACGTGAGAGGAGAGCTTAACAGGCAGTAAGAGAAAATATAGTTTTTTTTGTTTGTTTCCGTACTGAATTGGTTAGAATTCATTTTTTAAAAAATAATTCATTCTTTTATTTATTTATTTATTTTGAGACGGAGTCATGCACTGTCGCCCAGGCTGGAGTGCAGTAGCGCAATCTCGGCTCACTACAAGCTCTGCCTCTGCCTCCTGGGTTCACGCCATTCTCCTGCTCAGCCTCCCAAGTATCTGGGACTACAGGCACAAGCCACTACGCATGGCTAATTTTTTGTACTTTTAGTAGAGATGGGGTTTCACCGTGTTACCCAGGATGGTCCCTATCTCCTGACTTTGTGATCCGCCCTCCTCGGCCTCCCAAAGTGCTGGGATTACAGGCGTGAGCCACCGCGCCCAACCAATTCATTCTTTTAAAAGTGATCTGCTTAGAGATGCTTTTAAGGTACAAAATCAGCTAAAGGGAACTGGTCAGAAGGAGAAAGATCACTTATTCAGTCTTGACCTCAGAGTTATCTCATATATAATTACCATAAAAGTAAATTACTTCTCATATAGGGTACACCAAAGACATTATCAATAATTGGAAAATAAGATATTGTGTAATAGAAAATTTGGCTGACCTTTGTCCTTGGGTAGGCAGCTTCTAAATTTTTGGAATTTCTGGACTGATGGAAATGTCTTTATCATTCATAGTGGGTCCTGATAGTGTATGCTAATGCGGTTACTCATGGTGGATACTTTATGTTAAGATGGTGATTCCGGATGGCGATTGGCTGGGAAGACTAAACATGTTAATTAGAAAGTTGGGACTTTGAGGAAAGTGATCATCAGTCTGACTTCCAAGGAAGACAGTGAGGCTGGATATTGAATTCAATTGCATGGCCAATGATTCAATTAATCATGCCAATGTAACGGGATCCCAATAAAAACTGTGAACACTGAAGCTTGGGTGAGCCTCCCTGATTGTCTGCAAATTGCTCTGCAAATTAACAAATGCCAATGTGCAGAAAAGACAATATATCTTGACCTCACGGGGAGAGAACAAAAGCTTTGCATTTGGGACTTGCCCAGACCTTACCCTGTGTGTCTCTCCTTTTGGCTAGTTCTGATTTGTATTCTTTTGGCACAATAAAGCTCTAATGGTGAGTCTAATTGTGAGCTATTCTAGTCAATTAAACCCGAGGGAACCTCCAAATTTGTAGCCAGCTGATCAGAAGTAAGGGTGGTCTGGTGGCTGAAGTGAGGGTAGTCTTATGTAGGACTTATCTGGCCTAACTGCACATTAGTGTCAAAAGTCATTGTGGGTGCATAATCTAGTCTCATTAGGTTATATTCTTTCATGTATTTTGTGCTACATCCACAGCATGTAATGTTGGTAGTTCATAAGTAAAGGTGAACATCATTATGAACATAATCTTGATTTCTAAAATTAAGCCATTCAGAATGCCATCAATGAGTAGGCATTTGCTTTACAGACTTTGGCAAGTGCTGGACTGTTTATAAGAAACCCTCAGTCTTAGGGTATTTTAGCTAGACTTTGATGTGGTGTTTCCTTCATGCTTTCAAAATTTGATTTTACTTGATATATTTTTCTCCACAATACTAATATATAACTAAATGAACATATCTCTGTGTACTTTTTACCCATGACCAACATTTCATTTTTATCATAGGGTCACAAGGAAAATCCTTTACAGGTCTTAAAGGTACAAAGCTCTATCATCAAAGCAAAATTCATGCTGGGCTCCCGGCACATTAATCCACCTAATGATTCTTTGATGGCTTAAAATGTGAAACTTCACATTCTCTAGCATTTGAATCAGTAGATCTAACATGACCTATTTCCTTCCTACACCAAAAAATCTGTTTCCTTTATGGGATTTTAATTTAGGTTACAATTGGTAGACATTCGGTTTCATAACTACTAATGTGCCACCCTTTCTTTCTTGAACTGCCAAAGGATCACAGCCCTCTCTCAAGAAAGCACCTAAGGATTATGTTAGAACGAAAAGGCTCGAAAACGTCTGATTTCTTCTTTCAGTCAAAGAGCATTTTATGGCCAGTAAAAATAGCTTAAAAACAGCTTGAGGTAGAACAGGTGCTGTCTTTCAGTTGCCATCATCTCCCTTCATACTCTATAAAAGGATGTAAACAACAAAGTGAAAACAATTTTACAGCTTGAAGGTGCTGCTGCTGGGCATGGGTGAACACTGCTAAAAAGCTCACAGTCTCTCACAGTTCACACTATATACTATACGTGTAGGGCTAGCAGATACAATTTCTCTTTAAAGTACCTGTCCAATTTAATTGGCTCAGCTTCCTATGGCTTTGCACAAAATGCAAAAATTCAATGGGTTTAATGCACTTCAGACTTGACTTTTTTGTGGCTTTATTTCCTAGCTATGTCTACCAGATCAAATTGTTTTAGTAGTTATTCCTACTTAACACATGGGTTTCTTTACAATTGTCTCATTGGAGCTCAAGGGGGCATACAGTTTTCTATTTTTGTTGTCATTCATTTTCTACCTATTAAGGAAAGCTGGTTTAGCCAGCACTCTGAAAGTACTAGAATAAAAAAAAATGTTCTATTATCTCTCTTGGTGACCCCAAGCTGAAATCTGACATCTGAATATTTTCAAACTACTTCAAAAAAACTGTATGTGATCTCTGTTGATGTGTCTGCTATTGTAGAGGTAGCTACATAACTTTCTAAGCATTTGAAAATAAATGAAAAGAGAGAAAATTTAAAATTAACAAAGCATGTTGAACAATGATTTATAAACACTATAAAGCAGTGACTCTTAATTATTTTTGGGCCATGAAAGGATTCCTCTTGAAAAATCTTATTAAACCCAAGGATCCTCTCCTCAGAAATGCAGCAGTCACATGTGCTTACTCACACGTGTATGTTCACAGTTTACACATGCTTTTAGGGGTTGCTTGGTTCTCCAGAAACCTATACATGAATCTTAGTAACAACCCCCTTTATCTATGTATATAATAATAAAATGATATGCATATTTATAAGATGACAGATTTGCATCATATATATTATATAATGTAACAGATTTGCATAACATATTATATAATGTGACAGAGTTATATTATCCAAGTCACTTTATAACATACATATACAAAATATAAAATAAGGGTTAAGTAGGATTCATATATAGGCTTCTGGAGAACTAAGACCATGGAAACATATATTTATTATACAAACTTGCTCTGTTCAAGTGAGAAGGTGGGGATGAGTAGAGCGGTGTTAACTGGGCTTCAGGCTTTCCTCTGTTTCCTGAAGTACTTTGTGGTACTCTGGGGCTTAGAGGAACTCAGTTTGGAAAAAATACATTATATTAACTGTATTAAAGATCTCAGTTATTAATCAGAAGGAGGGTTGGTCAGCTGTAGAAGTTATGGCAAGATTTAGAGATGATGATTTTGTTGCTTCTGTTTCATTCCCACCTTTTGTCCCCTACAACCGGAGGGGGATCACAGAGCAGAAATGAAAACTATACAAAGCAGTAGAGACATCAAAAGAATGCAGAAACAAGAAATGCTACATAATTTCAGAGGAGGAAGAGCTGTATGTGGAAATGACATTTAACTCAGCTCTGAGAAGATTTTCATCTTATATATCTTTCTTTGCTTCTTGAATACTTTATATATATATATATATAACTTGTTACTTGTAAATCTAACTTTCTTTCCTGATAGCTCTATGCTACTTATGACAAAGCCATACTGCTATTAACATACACTATAAAATCAAATGGTATTTTAATCTGCTTTACAAAATGAAATGAAAACAATATAATGGCAGTTGCTAGGTTTGTGAATATGTAAACAGGTAAATGCTAAATGAGTGTCTGTTCTTCTATTTTAAATACTCATATACAAAATACAAAATTTTGAGAAAAACATTTAAAAAATACTCTTCTATTTTTGCAACTTTCTATAAATCTATAATTATTTCAAAACAAGAGGTTAAAAACAAAATAAAAAAATACTAGCATATATCTGCTATTAACACATTTGAAAAATACAGATGGTATAAAAAAGTCAATACAAGTTTTAAATACAAGCTTACCCATAATCTGAAATATAATTATGAAGTGGGATATTATCTTATGTATCCTTAAAAGGAAAAAATTTTAAATTGCTTTGTATAAATCTTAAAAATTAATGGAAAAATCCTTTAAGAGAAAAATAATTCCCTTTAACAATGGCCTAACATGTATATCTTTAGAAGACATAAAATTTTTAAATAATGATTTCAATCTACTTATAAGAGCTCAAGTATAAGTTTCTCAAAATTAAAAAACTGAGCAAACAGTAAATCATGTTTATTTAAAATATAGTATTTAATTTCTTTATCTAATGGTTTATTAACCAAAAAATTTAAGTGCAGATCTAGGCTGCAATGAAAAACTGAAAACCTGTATGAGAATGAAAATTTGCAGAGGGAATGTGACTGAAACTTAGACAGAAAAGAGAAAGATCTGGGAGTAGGGTGAGAAAGGGAGCAGAGTGCCAAGAGAGGGAAGGACAGAGGCAGAGAGACTGAAAGAGGTGAAGCCAGGGAGACACACAGAGAGACAGAAAGGTAGGGAGAAAGAGAGGCACGGAGTAGCAAAAGGATGAGAGGGAGAAGAAAGAAGGGCACACAGAGAAACAGACAAAGGAAGAGGGAATGATGGACAGAGACTAACAGATAGGGACAGGAAGAGACCAAGACACAGTGGGAAAGCAAGATACGGCGAACGGGAGATACTGAAACAGAGAGGGAGCGAGGGAGAGTCAGAGGGGCAGAAAAGGAAAGGCTGAAAGAAAGAGAAAGGGAGGGAGAAAGATAAGAGAGAGAGAGATTAAGATAGATTTAGTCAGAAAGGGAGAGACACCCTGAAACACCAGGTAGACGAACAGAAAGGGAGACAGATTGAGACAAAGTGGGAAAGACAAATGTAGAGGGAGAGGGGGAGAAAAATGGGTGGGGATAGGGAGAACGGAAGATGGAGGGAGAGACAAGATAGATCAAGAGGGAGAGACAAATATTTAGAAAGTCAAACAGAAAAAGAGAGGGAGGGCAGGATAGAAGCACACCGACAAACAGAAACCTTAAGGAAAAAGAAGAAATGAAAATGAGGAAAAGTATGAAAAAGAAAAGCAGAATGTGACAAAGGATGGATAAAAGCAGTTGTAAGTAAGAACTGAGAGTATGTGCTGCTTATTTTTTTTCATTTATAGTTCTCAATATAAAACTTAAAATCTGAGGCTTAAAAATAATGAAATTCTCTTGGCATTAGGGTGAAGCAATGCATCTGATAAAAAAAACCCTAATTTTAATAATAGCTATTAATATTTTGATGACCCTAATTACTTACACAGTTGGGAATCAGAAATAGACAAAAGAAAGAGCAATGACATTCAGCGTTGATAAAAGGCCATTTAGTGATTTTCTTCCTATTTCCTCTAAAAAAGAGATGAATTATTTCGTACGAATAAAATAATTGTTTCATAAATGGAGGGGGAAGGAATTCATATCATAACAAGTCCAAATGCTGTTAAAATTTCGGCTAATTCCAGATAAAAAGCAAGCAAAACTCTCAAAAACCTTCTGAACAATTCAATTATATGAAAATGGACATGTGCTATTCAGTATCACCTACATGATGAGATTTCAGTTTTGAGGAATCAAAATATCGAGGTAAATGTCAAAGTTTTCAGACTATATAATTAGGAATCAGATACTCCTCAAAAATTACATAGTTTGATTAGCATTTGCTCTCTTTTGCAATGTGATATCTGATTATGCTAATCATAGCAATGACAGATCTAGGTTTTGCTGTTACAAGCACTTTAAAAATTATTCCACCTCTTCCCCCAAAAGGGTAGCAAACCATTACCATGAGTTTTGAAAGTTAAGATTCTTAGCTTCTTAACTTCCAAAAGTCTCATTCATGTTGTATTTGTTCCACAATAAAATTTTTAAAATTGAACAAGTCATATAGTATGTCTATTTTAAGATGAACTTCAAAGAGAAGTCATTTTTCCAACTGACAATTTGCTGTGCTATACACAAATACTGATTAGCACACAGGTAAACCATTCTATCAGTAAGTTACAAGAAGTATCAAACATGTGAGGGGCGGGGAGAAGAAACTGGTGCTACAGCTGAGAAGTAAATGACACTACTTTTCACTCCATCAACCTAAACAAATATATCTTTGCAAAAATAAAAACAATTTTAAAAGGCTCTCACTTTCAACATGGTAGAATTTTATCACACATCCTCTAACAAAAATTATGGTACTAAGTGAACATGAATACTTCTTCATGTATCAGATTACCTTCTATACAAACTTAGCAAATGAATTAAGAGTCACATACCTTCATTGTATTGGTATTTGCTTCATCATACACAGTTAAGAAGATGTTCTTTCCATAGTACCTGTAAACTGCTGCTCTGCATTGCTCCTCTACAGAGCTCACTGCACACATCCAGCTGATTAGTCAGGCATTGGGAGTGCCTGCTAGAGCAGTCTAAAGCATTTGCTGAGGACTCAGACAATAGAAAGTCAACAGCTGTATGTTGTGATGTCAGTAACACTCTAGCCAGTCACCACCCAGAATATCTGAAATGCATCAGAAGCTATATTGAGCTCTTCATTAGCAATTCAGAAGCAATGATGCAAAAGCCCATGAAACTGTGAATATGCAAAGACTGTCAGGATTTTTGAGATTTCTCGCTATTAAATATTATTGTACAATGATGCCTGATCCCAGATTGAAGAAAAATAGTTGAGACAACCATATTTTTCTGTAATTCCTTAAAGAACAAGCCATAAATAATTTAGGTATGGTTAATATATCATTTTAAAATTACTTCCTTTGACACTTTTAATATCACAAAAAGCCTTAAAAAAGGCAATTTGTCTATAATAACCAACTTCCTGTGACAGTTTTGCATCTTCCAACTGACTTTACCTGTCACAAAGAAAGAAAATGAATTAACAGCACAATTCCTTATTTCTTAATCTGTTTTTGCTAAAATTAAAATAAGCTTGCTTATTTCTGGCAAGAGCATTACTTCTTCATACCAACAGATGGAGACAACAGTAGAGTTGCAATCCGAGGACAATTCTGCCTCGTGTCAGATGCTTGTTGGCTATATTAGGTCAAGTGGCGGACTTACAAGAAAAGGAATCAACCAAAACCGAATTTAAAAAACCATGTTTAATAATTATAAGGCAAACAAATAAGATAAAGAAAACAGAATACTAATTGTATCTATTGGGCAACACACTGAACCAGATGAGTATGTTTTCTGGATTCTAACTATTGTTTTCAGTGATAGCTGGTATACAGCATGCGCCTCTGTTTCCCATTTTGTTAAACAAAGATCATACTTTCCAAAAGCATATAGGGATGTTGTAAGGCTCCATCAGACAACGCTCATATATTACCTGCACTACGTGAAGAAAGATCTGTACACCACTAACCAGAAATCCCACTTTTCCATGTCACTAAAATGTTAAGTCATGTAGAGTTTACATAACCTTACGGATTAATAAACCAGCAGTGCTCTTTATACCAACTTGACAAACACTGAAAGATACCAGCTTTATAGTATGATGTGAAAAAATATTAACACCTTTTCAAAAATACTCAGCCCTAGAAGTAGATTGTTGAAAATACATAAAAATCCACAAAATCTTCCCAAATCTTCAAACAACAAAGGTGATGAGGCAGCTAACAACACTGAGACTTATGTGAGAGGATTCTCACTGATTTACGTAAAATTTCTCCAGTGTACAATCTTTTACTGCACCCTGCACTTTCTGGTAAAAATCAAGTGCCAGCCTAGGTACCCAAAACACAAATATCCAAGCCCCTGACCTTTCCATAAAGAGTTACCGCCTTTGCCAAAGGGTATAAATAATTTTTTTCTCAGATAAAATCTTTGTTACTTATGAGAAACATATTTCAAGGCAGCTTTTCTTAAAAACTGTAATAGGAACTCTTGTTATGAAACAGATGGACAAGCTAAAATGCAGAATAATGAAACAACCCACTTACATTGTAGCAAAAACAAATGAATATTTTCTACTACATTTCAAAAGATTCTCTCTTTCCAAGCTTTGGAAATTGTTAGGCAGGCCTTATAAACTCAAGTAATTGTGAATTAGTAAAAAGTCATAATTAAAAATATCTTAAAATACAGTTTTATTGCTGTCAAGTAGAGGTTTTCCTCTTATTATGAAGGGAAGCAACTTAGCTGTTAATAGTGAGATTTTAGTGATAAAAAACCGTTAATTTAGGAATAATCTACAACTTGTTAATAAGACAGAATCTTATCTTTAATATTCTTTTTGGATGCTACACCAGTAATTGTATGAGTTGGCTTTGTCTCTACCTTACAAATGTTAAAACACAAATAGTGAAACAGGTTTAGGTTTCTAATGATGTTGTGGAACTGTGCTTAAACATGCTACCAAGGTCAGGTAATGATAACTTTCAAATAAACCCTCAATAACAGAAATTTGAGTTAATATTCATTTATTTTTTTAGACAGAATCTCGTTTTGTCACCCAGGCTGGAGAGCAGCGGCACAATCTTGGCTCACTGCAACCTCTGCCTCCCAGGTTCAAGTGATCCTCCTGCTTCAGCCTCCCGAGTGGCTGGGATTACAGGCACCCGCCACCACAACTGGCTAATATTTGTATTTTTACTAGAGATGGTATTTCACCATGTTGGCCAGGCTGGTCTTGAACTCCTGACCTCAAGTGATGCACCTGCTTTGGCCTCCCAAAGTGCTGGGATTACAGGTGCGAGCCACTGCGCCCAGCTGAAATTTGAGTTAATAAAATTTAACTTTTTGCTTGCACCTTAAATTTTGTGCTATCCATTTTGGAAAGTCCAGAAACTTCTTCTGCAAAAACAGAAGTACACTGACTCTATAGGGTTTAACTGTAGTTATAAGGTAAAAAGATAATTCCCATCTGAATGATAGGAACTGGGGCAACTATGGGACTAATATCAGAAATTTTATTATCTAAATCTAATTACTAACATGGCTGATAAACTTTCTTCTTAATTTTTCTGGTGCCTTAGCTCTTGCGGAACTTTAAGATCTCAACCTTTACAGGTAAAGACAACATTTGAACCTAATTCTCTCACATACTTCCTAATACATTCTACACAAAAACAGCACATGATTACTATAGCCAAGGGCCATCTTACAGTAACAATTTTTTAAAGAAATTTTAACACATCTTTTGAAGGAGAAAATCAATATTTTGCAACCACTCATGTAATCACTGATTCTGGCAAGGATCATAAATATATGACAAAATCTGTTAGATGAGAGATGGTCACTGAACAAGATATTCTTTGGTTACTGATTAACTTTTAATTTCAAACGTATGTTCACTACCAGCAAGACTCTACCTTAATCAAGTGATCAAATTTAACATCACCAATAATCAGGCAGGCTAACCTTTTACACCTCCTGATATAATGCAACAGGGAAAAAAATCACCTATGCTGTATTTCTCCAAAAATATTTAATCTGAATCTAATCATGAAACAGTCAGGGCCGGGCGCGGTGGCTCAAGCCTGTAATCCCAGCACTTTGGGAGGCCGAGACGGGCGGATCACGAGGTCAGGAGATCGAGACCATCCTGGCTAACAGGGTGAAACCCTGTCTCTACTAAAAAATACAAAAAACTAGCCGGGCGAGGTGGCGGGCGCCTGTAGTCCCAGCTACTCGGGAGGCTGAGGCAGGAGAATGGCGTAAACCCGGGAGGCGGAGCTTGCAGTGAGCTGAGATCCGGCCACTGCACTCCAGCCTGGGCGACAGAGCGAGACTCCGTCTCAAAAAAAAAAAAAAAAAAAAAAAAAAAAAAAAAAAAAAAAGAAACAGTCAGATAAATTCAGACTGTGAACCTACAAGAGAGCTAGCTTTAATGCTGAAAAAAATCAGTAGCATGGGAAAAAACTGGGAAAATTACAGAAGACTAGAGAGACCTGTAAACAAAATGTAAAGTGTTATATTTGATTAGATTCGGGAATCTGAGGAGCAACTGAAGTAGTATATACACGGTTGGTATATTAAATGATTACATTTTATAAATGTTAAATTTCTTGGGTGTGATAAAAATACATTAGCCAGAGAAACAGAGACACACATAGAGAGAGAAAGCAAATGTGCCAAAATGTTAAGTGGTGAAGACAGAAGGCTATATCTGTGTGTCTATTTTATAACTTTAAACTTTTCTGTGAAACTCTTTCCAGTAGGCCTTTCATTTTCTTTTTGAAGTAAAGATCTACATTTACTGTAGCATTTTTTATTAAGAATTTAAAACATTTTAAAAACTGGTTAGGATTTTTTTTTTTTACAATGCTATGGGGGCAGGAGACCATTATATAGCAATAAACCTCTATTAGCAAATATACAACATTCTCCTATTAACTATATACAGTACTGTGATTTGAAGTAAAAATACCTCACTTTGAAATATAAAAATAGAATGCAGAGGATGTTATCCTCCTAAAGGAGGGTTCTTTTCCACTACTCCATACCACGCAGTGTGGGTTTCTGGCCCTCCCAGCTTCCCCTGTTCCCTGCACCCTGTACTGAAAAGTTGATCTCCCCAAGTGGTATTCTGTAGCAGAGTCACTGCCAACAGCCCAGGGACACAAAAAGACCAAGGCATTTCAACTCTGGAAGCTTCCTCATTCCCTTAAGATTCTGCTTTTAGTGAACATAAAATTGTAATAAACTAAAAGGAGGTAAGAAATTCATTTCCTATGATTTTTAATTTTCATTAAAATTAAAACAATTAACTAATTTGTATTTATTTATTTATTTGAGACAGTCTTGCTCTGTTGCCCAGGCTGGAGTGCAATGGCGCAATATCCACTCACTGCAACCTCCACCTCCCAGGTTCAAGCAATTCTCCTGGCTCAGCCTCCCTAGTAGCTGGGATTACAGGTGTGCGCCACCATGCCCGGCTAATTTTTTGTATTTTTAGTAGAAACAGGATTTCACCATGTTAGCCAGGCTGGTCTCGAATTCGTGATCCGCCCACCTGGGCCTCCCAAACTGCTGGGATTATAGGTGTAAGCCACCGCGCCTAGCAAGATGGAAGGATTTTTAAAAGGAGGGAATAAATCAAGAGGTACGGGATATACAGTTACAAAGCACTCATCCATTATCTCATTTAGTCCTTAAAATTCTGAGGAAAAAATCAATTCACCAAGATAATTTGATGTCATGGCTTAGAGTCAACATAATTCTTAAAAATCTAAGTTGAGGATAATGATACAAAGTAATTAAGAATATAAACAGAGATTTTACAATAATTTAGATGTAAGGTACCATGAGTTAAGGTCACAGTGTTAACTGGGAAAGAACAATGAAGACAGTGGACGGACACTTCAAAGCAAAACTTAGAAGGCTAATAAAAATTCAAAAACTTGAAAACCTGGATAAATAAAAGAATGTTGATGCCACTAGAAGTAGGAAATTTGCCATGGTCAACTGGAATAGGGGCAAAAATATTAACTTCTACTCTTGTTCACCACTCACCAAAAGCAAATAAACAAACATTAAGCAGATAAACAACCCTAAATCATCCTCTTCAACTTAACATGTCATAGAGAGGAGATAGTACTACTAAGTGGTAAGGAAAGATTGTGGTATTACTCAGATAGTCAGGTGAAGTCAATCAGCAGTCCACAACCAATGGTGCAATGAGGTCTCCAAAGTTCCAGCATCAAAGACTACACAGATAATTATAGAAGTAAGGCACCAAGACCGTTGAGGGTGGTGAAATGTTCGACAGGTGGGAAATGGAATTGAATTATGAGTATAAGGAAGGACTCGTGAGAGTTCCCCTACTGTGGATCTACAGGCAAACAGGACAGACAATGCTCTCAAGGATCTTATACCCCGCTTTCTACATACAGTATCTCTGGGCTCCACCCTCACTAATACTGTAATATAGGTAACCATTATTAGTTCCTGCTTAGATTTACCCAAGAGACTTCTTACTGGTCTCCAGCCTTTAAAATGGTTCTGCTGCCCTCTAATTTATTCTTTATAACATAGATGGTCTAGCATAAGACATAAACATTATAAAAGACTAGTAAGTGCCAGGACAGGGGAACTAAACGATGCCATGGAAGTATCTGAGGGGGACACTGAAAGCCAGTCTTTGAAGGTCAAATAATATTTTGTGGATGAACTAACATTTAAGCTATCATTTGAAAGAATTAGCCAGGGAAAGAAGACAAAGAATTAGAGGAAGAAAGAACAATATGAACAAGACCCAAAAAGCATTAGGAAGAGTGGATTTGAAAGTAGCTCAGCAAGGCAACAGCTTGAAGTTCAAGGAATGAGTGAATTTCAGAGTAGCTCAGCAAGGCAAGACCTTCAAGTTCAAGGAAAGCTAAGAGTTTGTTGTTGTTTTAAAACAATAAAGCTGAAGATGTAAGTAGGAGCAGACAGGCAAGGCCTTGTGAGTGAAGTTTAACAGCTGGGACTTTTCCTGAGACTCATTAGGGAGATAATGAAGACAATTAGGGGAGTGATAGGCACAGATTTTTCACTTAAAGGGTGACAGCTGATGCCAATCAAATGGATGAGTCCTCTAAGGGAGAGTATATTAAGAGAACAAGCAAAGAAATCAATGGTTGACTCCGGGGGAATAAGAAAAATTCTATTTAGAGCAAGCCCCAATAATACTGCATCAAAAATATCAATAATAAATACAAGTATCTATTGTGACTCTATTCAGTCTTAGTTCAAATAGTGAGAGCTCTGATAGCAAAGCTTACTGTGTCATGAAAATTTTTCTGGCTTCTGAGCTCAGACAACAAGAGTTTAGGTAACAACAGATACCTGGTACCTCAAGCCTTTATCACTCATCCATTCATTTATTTAGAGACAGGGTCTCCCTCTTGCCCAAGCTGGAGTGCAGTAGTGTGATCTCAGCTCACTGCAACCTCCACCTCCTGGGCTCAAGCCATCCTCCTATGTAAACCTCCCGAGTAGCTCGGGCTAAAGGGTGCATGCCACCACGCCCGACTAATTTTTGTAGAGACGGGTTCTTGCCATATTGCCCAGGCTGGTCTTGAACTCCTGGGCTCAAGTGATCCGCCTGTCTCGGCCTCTCAAAGTGCTGGGATTACAGTGCTGCGCGAGCCACTATGCCCAGCCCCTGTTTTTAAAGATGTTTTATTGGAAATAATTTTAGAATTGGAGAAAAGTTGCAAAAATAGCACAGACATCCTGTATACACCTCATCCAACTTCCCCTTATAACATGTTACATAATTATAGTACAATTACTGATATCAGAAAATTATAACACTGTTAACTAATACTACAGACCTTATTTAGATTCCTTAAGCAAATGTCACCAGTTCCATGATTAGATTAGGCATTTTTGGCAGGGATACCACGGAAGTGAAATTGTGCCCTTTCAGTGCATCAGGGAACACATGACATTGGCGTGTCTCAGATTACTAGTGATTTCTACTTTACCTGGTTAAGGGGGTATCTGCCATTTCCCCCTACCCGCCGCCCCATAGTTACCATTTTTCTCTTTGTAATTCACATCTCGTGGGGAGATATTTTGTGTCCTTGAAAATATCCTGCTTTTCATCACATCTTCTCCCATTGAGTATCCACTGATAGTTCTTGCATGCAATATTTATTACAGTGTTGTCTGCCTAATGATGGTTTTTATTTCTCTCTTTTCATCTATGCTAACTGGAATTCCATGTAAGGAAGAGCTGCCCTTCCTATCCCTCCCATCTATCTTATCTACCTAAATGCCTGTAAATGTGTTTTATTTTGTGGGTTATAATCTAATATTATCATTATTTTGTTTCTCAAATTATCCCAGTTTGGGCCATTGGGAGTTCCACCAGATTGGCTCCTGTTGTCCTTTCAACATGCTTTCATCGTTTTTTGAATTACTTTCTGGCACCACATGATGTTCCAGGCACATCTTGTATTATTCTTGTCCCCAGACTCAACCATTTTTCCAAGGACCCATGGTTCCCTTTACTGGAGAATGGCATTTAAAGAAGATCTGAACACTAATGTGCTTACTAGGGTATCATTCCTCTGGCTCTCTCAGGACAGAGCTCAGGAATATGTGTATGTACAGTATACACATATTCACACATCTGTATTATGTATTTTTGTATTCATACATCATACATATATATTAAAAACCATGACTTCATATGGATACCTCAAACTCTAGTCAATGAACATAGCCTACTCCTATCTTAATCTGTAACTTCTTTACAACAATGAGAAATCTGACTTTCATTATCTACAATATATTCACTTAAGTTTTAAAACTTTACACAAAAGGCAGTTTCATAATTCCTAAGCGATACCTCTGTGAGAAACACATTTACGACTTACAATATTTGTTTTTTGTCTTGTGTTTAGCTTTAGAATGCCTAATCAAAATACCGTTTTCCAAAGTTACTTAGTTCTTTTCTTCCCCACTCAAGTCAGTGTTATTGACTTCATAATCAAGTTAATATTGTTCATCTGTTAGCGCTTGCGCTACATTTTGGGCTCCTTTCTCCATACCTGCCAATATCCAAGTTGATTTTATGTTATTTCTGAAGACTATGTAAAAAATCACCAGGGTTCTGAGAGTCAAAGTCATATAAAAAATTATAGTCAGAGAAGTGCTGCTCCCTATCCCTACTATCTTATCCCCGTTACTCCCAATCTTTCTATACCATTCTCATGCATTTCCTGTAAGAAACCAGTTTCACTAGTTTCTAGTTTATCATTCTGGTATTTCTTTTGCACAATAAGTTGACATCGGTGCCAGATTTTCCCTGCTTCATAAAGAGTAGCATATTATAGATACTCTTCATACTTTATTCCCTTAATTGCACTGCAAGTAGTTCAGAGATTTTCCTCATTCTTTCTTACAGAGACACAGTACTACTCCATTGTGTGGCTATACCATCACCTATTCAATCATTCTCCTGCATGGGTATTTAGGCTACTTGCAATATTTCGCAATTACAAACACTCCTAAAATGGATAAACTTCTTTAGAGAAGATTCCTAGAATTGGGATTGTTGGGTCAAAAGATAACTGCATATGTCAATTTATTAGGCACTGCCCTCCAGAAGAAGGGCTATGCCAGTGTGCACTTTTACCAGCAGTATATGAAAGTGCCTCGCAACAAAGTTAGCTGACATTCTTTTTAGTTTTCACTAATCTGACAGACGAGAAATGGTGTCTCAGTGCTGTTTTACTTTTTTTTTTTTTTTTTTTTTGAGACGAAGTTTCGCTCTTGTTGCCCAGGCTGGAGTGCAATGGCGTGATCTCAGCTCGCCGTAACTTCTGCCTCCTGAGTTCAAGCGATTCTCCTGCCTCAGCCTCCTAAGTAGATGGGATTACAGGCACCCGCCACAACGACTGGCTAATTTTTGTATTTTTAGTAGAGATGGGGTTTCTCCATGTTGGTCAGGCTGGTCTCGAACTCTCGACCTCGGGTGATCCGCCCACCTTGGCCTCTCCAAGTGTTGGGATTACAGGTGTGAGCTTTTTTCTCCGTATGAACTTAAAACTTTTTATGTGCTTAAGGCCCAGTTTTCATTGTGAGTTGTCCATCTAAGTATTTTCCCCATTTTTTCTATCAGGTCTTTGGTCCTTTGTTCCTCAGGGTTTTTTTTTTTTTTTTTTTTGGTTATTTAATTATTAAGAGTTCTTTATATATCAGGGATATGGCTTTTCAGCCTTTTGGCTAAAATCAAGTGTAGTATATATTACTGCTATAAGCCTTTTGGCTAAGGTATATGTAGAAAAAATTTTCTTCGAGTTTGTCAGTTTGGTTTTTTGACTTTTTTTCATGTTGGTTTTTGCCATGTAAAATTTTCTTATTTTTATGTAGATGTGTTTGTCAATCTTTGGTTGTCTCTGCATTTTGAATCATAGCCCAAAAGCCTTTTTCATTCACAAAGGTTAAAGAAGAAAACATGGGTTTTCTTATATGGTCTTTTTTTCTCTCTCTTTAAACATTTAGATCCTTAACCTGTTTGGAGGGTTTTTTTTTTTTTTTTTGTAACAGCTAATTATTGGAGATAATTTATATAGCATACATTCATCCATTTAAATTCATTCAGTGTCTTGTTCAGTGGCTTTTAGTATATTCATACAGTTGTGTAGCTATCACAATAAATTTAAGAACATTTTCATTATTCCAACGAGAAACTACTGTACCTTTTATCAGTCACCCCTCTTTAAACCAAACTCCCTTAGCCCCCAGCAACCACTAATCTACTTTCTCACTTTACAGATTTGCCCATTACTGACATTTCATATAAATGAAATCATACAATCTGTGGTCTTTTGTGACTGCTTTATTTCACTTAGTATAATGTTTTCAAGTTTCATCCACATTGTAGCATGTATCACTGCTTTTTTATTGCTGAATTATGTTTCATTGTATGGACATACCAGAGCACACTGCTTATCCAATTATCAGTTAATACACATATGAGTTTGAATTTTTTGGCTGTTATGAATAATGCTATGAACACTTGTGTACATGTTGTATTTATTCTTATACATGGCACAAGATGTATAATACACAAGATGTATCTAATTTTATTTCTTTCTAAATATCTCAGTACTATTTATTCAGCGGTATCATTTATTATCTGGGACATTCAGATATCTTGGTACCATTTATTAAAAAGCCAATTTCTACCTCAGTGATTTATCTTTTTTTTTTTTTGGAGAAAGGGTCTCACTCCATCACCCAGGCTGGAGTGCAGTGACACTATCATGGCGCACTACTGTCTTGGATGTCCTGGGTTCAAGCGATCGTCCCATCTCTCAGCCTCCTGTGAAGCCACCATGCCTGCTAATTTTTGTAGTCAGGGTTTCGCCATGTTGACCAGCATGGTCTCAAACTCCTGGACTCAAGTGATTCGCCTGCCTTGTCCTCCCAATGTGCTAGGATTACAGATGTGAGCCACTGAGTCCAGCCCAAGATACCATTTTTATTATTTCCACTTGTACCTGTGTCTGTTTCTGGGCTTTCTATTCTACTGCTCTATTTATTTACTCATGTGACAGTAACACACAGATTTAATTATAGAAGCTTTATAGTATATGTTTTAATGTCTGTTAGAACTAGTCCCACCAGCAGATTTTCTTTTCTAGTTTCTTCCTGGCTATTCTTGTAAGTTTGTTTTCCCATAAGACTTAGTATCAACTTGTCTAACTTAAAAAAAAATGGCTTCTTGGTGTTATTACTGAGAATGCATTAATTTCAGAAATTCAGGAGAACTGACAACTTTATAATGAGGAGCCATCCTATTCAAATCTACTTTTATGACTTAAGCTTTGAATAAGTTTCTTCCTGTATGCTCTGTACATTTTTATGTTTAATAAGCATTTAATCTTTGTTGTTATTGTAAGTGGAGTTTTCTCTACCATTATGACTGACTGCTAACTGGCTACTGTCTGTATATAAGAGTCTATTGATTTTTTAAGTTAATTTAATTGAATTCTTTTATCATTTGGATTAATTTTACCAGTGATCCCCCATAGTCTTCCAACCATACTACAGGTTGACTATCCCTTATCAAAAATGTTTGGGTTGGGCTGGGCATGGTGGCTCATGCCTGTAAATCCTAGCACTTTGGGAGGCCAGGTGGGTGGATCACCTGAGGTCAGGAGTTCAAGACTAGCGGGGCCAACATGGTGAAACCCTGTCTCTACTAAAAATACAAAAATGTCCAGGTATGGGGATGGACACCTGTAATCCCAGCTATTCTGGAGGCTGAGGCAGGAGAACTGGTTGAACCTGGGAGGTCAAGGTTGCAGTGAGCCAAGATCACGCCACTGCACTCCACTCAAAACCAAAAAAGTTTGGGTCGAGGTATTTCGAACTTTTTTACATTTAGGAATTTCTTCATTATTTTCACTGCACCCTTAATCCAAAATCTGAAATGTTTCAATAAGCATTTACTTTGTGCGTCATATGACTGCTTAAAAAGTTTTGAATTTTGGAGCCTTTCAGATTAGGAATACTCAACCCATATTATACAATCTGCAGAGATAGTCTTTCTTCTTTACCCATTCTTATGCCTCTAATCGATGTATCTAACTATATTGGTTAATACTTACATTATAATGTTGAACAGCATTAAGATAGTGCACGTTTGCCTTGTATAGTGCACATTTGCCTTGTTTCTCTATATTGTGGAAATACTTCCAGTATTTCTCACTATATATAAGATTCCTGGCTTTAGGACTAAGATATATAAATTTCATCATTTCAAAAATATATCCCACAATCCCTATTGGGGGGGGGAGAGAGAGAGAGAGAGGGAGACCACAAAATGGGTGGATCTTGTTGAAGGCTCCTTCAGCACCTATGGAAATAATGAGTTTTCCTCACAAATCTATCATTAGGGAGTATGCTAATGAGTATCCTAGTATTAAGCCAGTCCTGCATCCCTGAAATAAATCTCACATGTTCATGGTATATCACTTCATAATGGTAACATGTAATTTACTATTTCTACATCAATATTCTTATGCAATGCTGATTTATAGCTTTCTTCAATGCTGTTCTTACCAGGTTTAAGTATCAATAGTATATTTGTTTCACAGGAATTCAGAAGCTTTCCAGCATTTCCAGTGCTCTGGAACAATTTATGCAGCAGTGGGACTATCTGGTCTTTGAAGGTCTGAAAGAATTGCTTGGTGAAACCATTCAGGTCTAATGCTTTTTGGTGGAATAGTTTAGTAGTATTCTTTCTTTTATGGAAATTAGTCTGTCCAACTTCTTTAACTCCATGTTGGTAATCTGCATTTCCCTAGAAAATTACTCATTTCATCTAGGTTTCCAAATAACTGCAGTGAGGTCTGCTAAGTAGTCTCTTGTGATTTTAAAATTTTTAAAAAATTTTTAGTGGTTATTTACCGCTTTCTTATTTTGCACATCTATGTTTTACTCCTTTCCTTTACATGATTAAGTTAGCTAACCGTTTGTCTATTTTCATAATTTAAAATTTTCAGAATACAGATTTATTAGGTCTTGTTTTTCTATTCCCTACCTCATTAATTTCTGCTTTAATCTTTATTATTTCCTTCTGGGTATGCTCTTTAGGTTTACTTTGGTTTCCTAAATTTTGTTTTGAGTTCAAAATTTAATTCATTTATGTTCATTTTTTCAGATAAATGTGTTTACTGCTATAAATTCTTTTATTAAAGCACCATATTACTGGGATGTTTACAAGATTCCTATTTTAATAGTGCCCTCTTCTGTCAGTATAGCAAAGTCCTGCCAATATTTGTTTTGTTGTGGGGGGAACAGTTGGCTATGAATTCTGTAACTTAACTTTGTGGTTCTCTTTGTTTTGCTGCATTCTGAATTTTCTCCTTTGCTTTATTACCTTTTCACCACTCAACTGCCAAAGGGTGCTTCTCCTCTACTTATGTACCTTCTTTTTCTCCCCTAGAAGCTTATGCACTTTGAAGACTGCCTCTTCAGATTGTATGTATTTTTTTTTGTTTTTTTAGGCAGAGTCTTGCTCTGTCACCCAGGCTAGAGTGCAGAGGTGTGATCTCGGCTCACTGCAAACTCTGCCTCCCAGGTTCAAGCAATTCTCCTGCCTCAGCCTCCCGAGTAGCTAGGATTACAGGCGCCCGCCACTGCGCCCAGCTAAGTTTTGTATTTTTCAGTAGAGACGGGGTTTCACCATCTTGGCCAGACTGCTCTTGAACTCCTGACCTCACGATTCACCTGCCTTGGCCTCCCGAGATTATGTATTTTTAAGTCCCCCCGCTGTAATCCCTACTCTTACTCTATTTGGATACCTTAAAAAAAAAAAAAAGAATTTTCAGACTTAGGGTGGACTTTTTCTGGCTGAACATTTAGATAACGTTAAGACTCCCTCTCCATTTTGTCTCCATTTTTCTTTGCCTATGCTTGCCACAAAGTCTTGTGGCAGGCAGGAGATGAATGGGAGTATGAGAGATCACATGCCAGGATCTGCTGAGCGCTCTCTTTTTAGTTACAGTAATACTGAATTCTTAAGACTCTCTTCAAGTTATGCTATGTCTTCAAATTCTGTATAGTTTTTTTCCTTCTTATTCTATATTTACTTGAAGGAAAATTGGGAGGCAGTAGATCGATGACCACTACTGTCCTTAGCTATTTGGAAGTCCTCCTTGAAAATTTTCTTTTGGTAACAGCTTACAGACATACAAACGACATGTCATATAACTGCCCATTTAAAGTGTATAATTCCATACTTTTTAGTATACTCATAGTTATGTAACAATCACAATCAATTTTAGAATATTTTCATCATCCCATAGAGCAACTGCCCTCTTTAGCTATTGCCTCCTAATTCCTCCATTCCCCATCCAGATCGAGACAACCACTAATCTACTCTCTCTATAGATTTACCTATTCTAGCCATTTTATATAAATGGTATCACACAACATATGGTCTTTTGTGGCTGACTTCCTTCACTTAGCACAGTGATATCGAGAGTCATCCAAGCTGTAGGATTTATCAGCAATTCATTTTTTATCGTGAAAATAATATTCCATTTTATGGATACGCCACATTTTGTTTATCCATTTGTCAGCTGATAACATTTGGCTTGTTTCCATCTATTGATTATTATAAATATGCTGCTATGAACATTCATGTACTATCCAAATTTTTGTGAGAACACGTTTTCATTTCTCTTGGCTATATATCTGGGTTGACTTGTTGGGTAAAATGACAACCCTGTTTCCCCAGCAATTTGTGTACAATTTAACATTCCCAACAACAATGTAGGACGGTTCCAATTTCTGCACATCCTTACCAATTCTTATGTGTTTTATTTTATTATAATCATCCTAGTGGCTATGAAGTCATATCTCATTGTGGTTTTGATTTCAATTTCGGTTTTGATTTACATTTTGTTGATGGCTAAAATGTTGAGTATCTTTCCATGTGCTTATTGGCCTTATGTGTATCTTCTCTGGGAAAATATCTATTCAGATCACTTGCCCCTTTTAAATTGGGTTATGTGTCTTTACTACTGAGTCATAAGAGCTCCTCATGTATTCTGTATACAAGTCCTTTATCATTTTTTAAAATTTTGCAGGCTGAGACCAGGCGCAGTGGCTTATGCCCGTAATCCCAGCACTTTGGGAGGCCAAGGCGGTGGGTCACTTGTGGTCAGGAGTTTAAGACCAGCCTGGCTAACATGGTGAAACTGTCTCTACAAAAAAAAAAAAAAAAAAAAAAAAAATTAGCCGGGTGTGGTGGTGTGCCTGTAATCCCAGCTACCTGGGAGGCCAAGGCAGGAGAATTGCTTGAACCTGGGAGGTGGAGGTTGCAGTGAGCTAAGAGGGCACCACTGCACGCCAGCCTGGATGATAAAGTGAGACTCTGTCTCAAAATAAATACAATAAATTAAAATAAAACAAAATTGTGCAGGCCAAGTGTAGTGGCTCACGCCTATAATTCTAGCACTCTGGGAAGCCAAGGCGGGTAGATCGCTTGAGTCCAGGAGTTCGAGACTAGCCTAGGCAGCATGGTGAAACCCCCATCTCTACAAAACATACAAAAATTAGCTGATATGATGGAGTGTGCCTGTAGTCCTAGCTCCATTGAGGGCTGAGGTGAAAGGATCGCTTGAGCCCCAGAGGTAGAGGCTGCAGTGAGCTGTGATTGTGCCACTGCACTCTGGCCTGGGCCACAGAGTGAGACCCTGTCTTAAAAAAAATAAATAAAATTAGGCCGGGTTCAGTGGCTCACGTCTGTAATCCTAGCACTCTGGGAGGCTGAGGCAGGTGAACTGCCTGAGCTCAGGAGTTCGAGACCAGCCTGGGCAACATGGCGAAACTCGGTCTCTACTAAAATACAAAAAATTAGCTGGGTGTGGCGGTGTGTGCCTGTAGTCCCAACTACTCCGGAGGCTGAGGGAGGAGAATTGGTTGAACCAGGGAGGTGGAGGCTGCAGTGAGCCGAGATTGCGCCACTGCACTCCAGCCTGGATGACAGAGCAAGACTCCGTCTCTAATAAATAAATAAATAAATAAATAAATAAATAAATAAAACAAAATAATAACAAAATAAAATTTTGCTAGTAAATATCCTGTAAATCTTTTATCAGATACATGGTTTGCGAATATTTTCCTTCATCTGTGAAAATATTTCACTTTCTTGATGGCATCCTATAAAATATAAAACTTTTTAATTTGGTGAAATCCAGTTTATCTGAAATTGACATACTTGAAAAACATTTTTCAACAAACATTTTATATTCCTCATTAACTAAAAAAATATGTTGCAACTCCAGGAATTTCTGGCAGTATAGGGATGTTTTAAAAAGCACTGTATAGTTATTTTTGGCCTCAAGAATAGTAAATCAAAAATGCTAATAAGTATATTGACTTTTCTGACGGGTCAAAATGCAATTTTTGATCAAGTCATTGCCTAAATGAGTCTTCCTACCATTAGGCTACAACACACATGTTGAAAATACCTTTTTGACACTTTAGGCTAGATTATTATTATTTTTTTTTTGAGATGGAGTCTTGCTCTGTCGCCCAGGCTGGAGTGCAGTGGCTGGATCTCAGCTCACTGCAAGCTCCGCGTACCGGGTTCACGCCATTCTCCTGCCTCAGCCTCCCTAGTAGCTGGGACTATAGGTGCCCGCCACCTTGCCCGGCTGGTTTTTTTTTGTATTTTTTAGTAGAGATGGGGTTTCACCGCGTTAGCCAGGATGGTCTTGATCTCCTGACCTCGTGATCCGCCCATCTCGGCCTCCCAAAGTGCTGGGATTACAGGCTTGAGCCACCGCGCCCGGCCGGCTAGATGATATTTTTAAAAAGAAAATAGTTTTAAAATTAAGACAATAAAGTTAAATAAAAGAGCAAAGGACCTGAAACAATAAAACTGTACATTTGATGGCATGTAAGAGCAACAAGGACTTCGTCAATACTGGCAAGAAGCTTTATTACACATAATCTCTACAACAAAGTCTGTGAATTACTTAATTTCTATCTTCTTGTGCTCATTTCTACAATTCTGGGAGAACTAATTTTTATCCTAGGTCCTCAGACAGTTGTAAAGGGGAACTGATTCTAGCATTAGGTGTGGGATGCATAATGCAATCAATAATTTTTTTTTCCAAAAAAGTTCTTCTTTCCCTTTGAATATATAAACCAGTTTTCCCTCCTCTTTTTAGCTGCTAAGTTATACAAAATAGTTTCTTGAGAGGCTGATGGTAATTGTGACACAGTCATCTAATCACTAACAGAAATCAAATGAAAGATTTTTTTTTTTGCAAGTACATGGGCCACAAAGTAGAAGGCAATATTTGCTTACGTATTCCTACAGTATACAGACACATCATTACACATAGAAGATAACACTTTAGACAATACTTTACTACCCTACATGACATTGAATACTGAGATCATTTAACTTGTATAGCAAATAATGAAAGGTCAGAGAATTATTCTAGATGCAGTCGGTGGAACATAAGCTTAAGTGGCAGAAAATAAGAATAATTTAGCTGTTTAAAATTCCTCATCTCAAATATCCTAGTAAATAAAAGATATGTTTATAATCAATAGTTAATTCAAAATCATCAGCTGAGGAAATATATTTTTCTAATTATTGAATGAAAACAACAAATGGATCAAGAGTTAACACTTAAAAAGAGCTTACTGGCCAGGCGCGGTGGCTCACACCTGTAATCCCAGCACTTTGGGCGGCCAAGGCGGGCAGATCACGAGGTCAAGAGATCGAGACCATCCTGGCTAACATGGAGAAACCCAGTCTCTACTAAAAACACAAAAAATTAGTGGGGCGTGGTGGCAGATGCCTGTAGTCCCAGCTACTCGGGAGGCTGAGGCAGGAGAATGGCGTGAACCCAGGAGGCGGAGCTTGCAGTGGGCCGAGATTGTGCCACTGCACTCCAGCCTGGGCAACAGAGTGAGACTCCCTCTCAATAAATAAATAAATAAATAAATAAATAAATAAATAAATAAATAAATAATAAGAGCTTACGACATGGAAGGTATGTTCTAAGCATTCCCTGTGAGGCAAGTTGTACTAACATCCTTATCTCTGAGTTGGGAAAACTAAGACACAGATAGGTTAGGTAAGTTGTTTCAGGTCACACAACTAGTGAGTGGTAGAGTCTAGTATCTGAAGTGAGTGGTCTGGCTCTATAATCCGTGTGCTTACCTACTTTGATATGCCACCTATTTCTCTGTGATTATGAATTTTTTTTTTTTTTTTTTGAGATGGACTCTTATTCTGTTGCCCAGGCTAGAGTGCTGTGGCACAATCTTGGCTCACTGCAACCTCTGCCTCCCAGGTTCAAGCGATTCTCCTGCCTCAGCCTCCCAAGTAGCTGGGACTACAGGCATGCGCCACCATGCCTGGCTAATTTTTGTATTTTTAGTAGAGATGGGGTTTCACTATGTTGTCCACGCTGGTCTTGAACTCCTGTGATCCACCCGCCTCAGCCTCCCAAAGTGCTGGGATTACAGGCATAAGCTGCCATGCCCAGCAGTAATTGTGAAATTTTAAAAAATCTTCTACATTCTTAATAGTTTTAATTGACAAACATCACCATCTACTCTGATTTATTCCTACAGAGTCGGGCAAATCTAGCCCATGTACTCCAGAATATTAAACCAGTGAAACTTAAATAGGCTACAGTAAAAACTGCAGGACTTTGTAAGTGATTGGACTGGAGGAGATAAAGGAGATATGACGCCCAAGTTACTGGTTTGAGGGACTGGGTATACAGAGTGAGAATTAAGGTCAGGATTTCTTGAGATGGGGGTGGGGGAGGAGGAAGTCTTCCCTTCACTGTCCTTTTACACATTCTTTGACTTTTAGGGAAGTGAAATCTCAAGACTGAATGTTTGGACCTCATCCACTTGAGTCTGTTTCCCTTACCGGCCAAGTGACAACTCCTTATCCCTTTCTTCCAAGAGGTCACCAATACGCCCTATGAATAGAATTGTTTTTTAAATGAAAAACTGTTTTTAAAAAAAAGTATTGTTAAACTTGTATTAATACTGAACTCCATCTCAAAGGTTAAAAAAACTGTCACTAGGCCAAGCACAGGGGCTCAAGCCTGTAATTCCAGCACTTTGAGAGGCCAAGGCGGGTAGATCACCTGAGGTCAGCAGTTCAAGACCAGCCTGGCCAACATGGTGAAACCCTGTCTCTACTAAAAATACAAAAAATTAGCCGGGTGTAGTGACAAGACGCCTGTAATACCAGCTACTTGGGAGGCTGGCACAGGAGAATCACTTGAACCCGGGAGGCGAAGCCTGCAGTGAGCCAAGATTGCGCCACTGAACTCCAGCCTGGGCGGCAGAGCGAGACTCCATCTCAAAAAAACAAAAACAAAAACAAAAAGACAAGCAAACGAACAAAAAAAACCTGTGGCCAGGTGCATTGGCTCACTCCTGTAATCCCAGCACTTCGGGAGGCCAAGGTGGGCGGATCACTTAAGCCCAGGAGTTTGAGACCAGCCTGGGCAACATGGTGAAACCCCATATCTACAAAAAATTAGTGGACATGATGGCATGTGCTTATAGTCTCAGCTACCCGGGAGGCTGAGGTGGGAGAATCACCTGAGTTTGGGGAAGTTGAGGCTGCAGCGAGGCATGATTGAGCCACTGCATTTCAGCCTGGGCGACAGAGTAAGGCTCTGTCACAAACAAACAAAAACAAAAAAACACAAAAATGTGGCCAGACATGGTGGTTCAGGCCTGTAATCTCAGCACTCTGGGAGGCCAAGGCAGGAGGATCCCTTGAGACTAAGAGTTCAAGACCAGCCTGGTCAAAAGAGTAAGATCCTGTTTCTCCCCCACAAAAAAAAAAAAAAAAAAAAAAAAGGCCAGGTGTGATACACGCCTGTAGTCCTAGTTACCTGGGAGTCTGAGGTGTGAGAATCACCTGAGCCCAGGAATTTGAGGCTGTAGTGAGCTATGACTGTGCCTCTGCACTCCAGCCTGGGCAACAGAGTGAGACCTTGTCGCTAAAAAAATAAAAAACAAACAAACAAACAAAAAAGGTAAAAAATAGAAAAACTAGCTCCAGGAAAATCCTGAAATGAGAACAGTAGATGACTCTTGGGCATGGTTTACCCTTTCGATGAAAAAAACCTGTTAGTTTAAATATTTAATTAAATAATTTAAAATTTTACTTTACTTTTTTAAAGGGAAGATAAAAGAGATGCATCTTGATATACTCTAGGATACTAAGCTCTAGAGGTGAACAGGTGAAATACTCAGATATATCATTCTCACCAGAACACTGGTCAAGCAGTAAACCCCTAGTCCCCTTCCCCACATTGGTAAAAGGTCAGTTTCGGAGTGAAAAATAAAGCTTGTAAGTGTATGTGTATGCATATACACAATGTACTCATTCATCTTTGGGAAGAATCAAGTTACTGTCTATATATATGACTCAAGAAATTAACAGTACCCAAAATACCTGGGTGTATAATTCCAAGGAATAAGTACTAATTAATTATATTGGGCTCTAACTGGATGAAGTGTATAAAGAGAAGCAGGATTGTTAGGAGACAGCAGGGACTACCTGTCTATGGGCTGCAGATTGGTAGGATACTGCTCAGTTACTGCAAAATTCACACATTCATCTGTGTCCCAAGCACTATTACAGATACTTTTGAAATTAAAAAGAAATTCTTTCACACTTGAAAAGCTGAGAATTTGACCACAAAGACAAGTAGTAGAGCCAGTAGTGCCAATACCAGCAAGGTAGAAAGCATCTTGCTGGGGTTTACATTTTTTTTTCTGAGACGGAGTCCCACTCTGTCGCCCAGGCTGAAGTGCAATGGCACTATCTCGTCTCAATGCAACCTCCGCCTCCCAGGTTCAAGTAATTCTTCCACCCCAGCCTGCTGAGTAGCTGGGATTACAGGTACCCGCCATCATGCTGGCTAATCTTCCTATTTTTGTAGAGACGGGGTTTCACCAAGCTGGCCAGGCTGGTCTTGAACTCCTGAACTCAGGTGATCTGCCCGCCTCGGCCTCCCAAAGTGCTGGGATTACAGGCATGAGCCACCATGCTGGGCTTACAGTTTTGATCACTTCCTTCCCTAGGACCAACCAAACAACTAACAAACCTTAATCTGAACCTCTTGCTCACCAAACAGCCTTCTAATTAATAGTTTGGATTTCCATGCAGAATAACCTGAAGAAGATAATATACTGGTATTGCTGACAGAAGCACTACTCAACTTTTACAGTAAACTAATAATCTGGCATTCGGATTTATTCAGTCTCTGCAAACATCGTTAGCATATATAACCTGAGCTTATTTTATGTGAATCTACAAAAACAAAATTTCTGAGTTCTCAAAGTTGAGGCCACAAGCACTGTATTTCAGTAATGTAAACGATGCCTTGTAAGATCTCTGGGCAGTGCCACACTTACCCCCTAACTTACCTCTTTCACATAAAGACTCTATGTAAGATGGTACAAAGAGTTTTACAAATATTCTAGATTAGTATTACAAAGCAATTGCCAAGTTTTTTTTTAAAGAAAAAAATTCCCCTGCTCCCCCCCAAAACCCCTAGCCTTCTATCTGCTTCAAACGGGTGTGTCTAGCTCAGGGAAGGTAGAAGTTGTTCAGGGTAGACAATCAGATAAAATAAGATGCAAATACAATATATAAATCATAAGTTATTTATTTTTAAAAAAGTTTTCAATTTTACTATACGTATATCTGAAGTTAACTTTCAAATATATCTGTTGGGAGAAAAGCTGAGTGTTGGGAGAGAAACTGAGGCAGGGCTTGCCTGTTGGCTAGATTTGCTGGCTCCTTGCTTCTAGCATTCCCATTATCTCAAGTAGCCATATGTTTCCCATTCACTTGATACACCATTTCCTTTCAACCCCCACATCCTCACCACCTGTTTCTTTCTTTGATCACCAATAAATAGCATAGGCTCCCAAAGCTCAGGGCCTTCACAGCCTCCACACTAGCCATGGCCTCCTGGTCCCACTTTCTCTCTCAAACTGTCTTTTTCTCATTCCTTTGACTCCACCAACTCATCACCCCCAAGACCTGGTGTTGGGTCTGATCACCCCAACATGTATCTTTTTATTGTACAAGGCAGTGATTTAGTTTCTTATTGTTGAAATTGCAAAAAAAAAAAAAAAAAAAAAAAAGAAAAGAAAAAAAGGAAAAAGAAAAAAGAAAAAAATCAAGTCTGGCTCTGAGGAGTAATTTCTACTAATTAAAATGTAATAATTATTATTAAGTTATATTTTTAGTTTTGCAAGTAAAGAAGAAAAAGATGAACATACCTGAGAAAAACAGCCAAAGAAATGAACAGGTAGTCCAAGGCAAAGAAATGAAAGATTTTTAACTGAAGAAAAGCAATTTTTAAAAAAGCAGCATTTTTGAACTAGATGCAATGGCACACGCCTATAGTCCCAGTTACTTAGCAGGCTAACGCAGAAGGATTCCTTGAGCCCAGGAGTTTAAGTCCAGCCTGGGCAACATAATGAGATCTTGTCTCTTAAATAAATAAATAAAACTTTTTTTTTTCATTGGCAAAGACAGAAGATAACTTTGCCAAGTGCAAGGAGGGCTCAGCAAATGTACACTCTCATAAACCATTGTGAAAAATAGTCCAAACTCTTTGGAGGTCAGTTTACAGTATGTATCAAAAGCCTTATACTGAATATATCTTTGATCCAGGAAGACCACTTAGAGAAAGTTTATCCTAAAGAAAAAACTACAACATACATCAAAGTGTTGTTTAAGAAGACTGAAAAACTGTACACAATAGAACTGGCTGTGTTAAATGGAAATACAGTACATTCAATAAAATCAGAAATGTCCTTACTGGCAGCAAAGAGGATAATGACATTTTAGGTGAAACAAAAAAGTAGACCATAAAATGGTATGCACAGTATGATCTGATTCTTAGTTAAAATAAGAAAAAGGAATACCTTATCCATTTTGCAGTAACTACTTGCCAGGCAATGTGGAAAATACACTTTTAAAAGTTTGCAAGGTTATACACCACATGTTAACAGTAAATAGTAGTTTATTGGTGGCTAGTTTTCATATTTTTGCTTATCTGTATTTTGTCCTCTATGAATGTGTATTAATATTTATTTATAAAAATATAAACAAAATCTATGTGCTAGGACCTATACATGTGGGAAATGTGACTCTTTGAGACCAATCTTACTCTACTCTGCACTATAGAAATTTTTCTGCAACATTTAGGCTGGGCCTGGTGGCTCACGCCTGTAAACTTTGGGAGGCAGAAGCCGGGTGGATCACCTGAGGTCAGGAGTTCGAGACCAGCCTGGCCAAATGGTGAAACCCTATTTCTACCAAAAATACAAAAATTAGACGGGCATGGTGGTGCACACCTATAATCCCAGATACTTGGGAGGCTGAGGCAGGAGAATTGCTTGAACCTGGGAGACAGAGGTTGCAGTGAGCCAAGATTGCGCCACTGCATTCCAGCCTGGGCGACAGAGTGAGACTCTGTCTCAAAAACAAAGCAAAACAAAAAAAGGAAATTTTTCTGCAACATTTAAATTCACCATTTGCAGAATGCACATTTCATTTATCTCTTTTCTAAGTACAGTATTACACATGGTAAGAAAGCAGCTGCATATAATTTACTGCCTAGGTAGAGATACAAAATATATAGTAATATAGTTTGGATGTTTGTCCCGTTCAAATTTCATGTTGAAATGTAATCCCCAATGTTGGAGGTGGGACCTGTTGGGAGGTGTTTGGGTCGTGGGGGCAGATTCTTCATGAATGTCTTGGTGCTGTCCTTGTGATGATGAGTGAGTTTTTGCTCTGAGATCATGGAGGATGTGATTCATGTGGCATCTCCCCACTCTCTCGTTTCTGCTCTCGCCTTGTGATGTGCCTGCTTTCCTACCCTCCCTATGATTGTAAGCTCCTTGAAGCCCTCACCAGAAGCAGATGCTGGCACCATGCTTCCTGTACAGCCTGCAGAACACTGAGCCTAAACAAACCACTTTTCTTTATAAATTACCCATGCTCAGGTATTCTTTAATAGCCATGCAAGAATGGACTAATACATATAGAATAATACATAAGAGCTAAACTGTAACCATAAAAAAATTAAGGCTGGTATTGTACAGCTAGCTTATTTTTAGTGGTTGGTCTTTTCCTCCCATCACAGGATTATAAAAGTATTCCACTGGGCTTTGGGTACTCACCCCACCCTAGTCCAACTTATTTAAAAAATAGTAATGGCTATTATGATGGAGTCCTAAAAAGATATTTGTTATGATTTTATACCAAATACCTTGCCAAAAATTTTAAATGGCTACTAAAGAGCCAAAAAGTATACAATAAAATCAAATAAATAAATAACCCTTAACAAACGGAAGACATATGCTAACCAAAACCGCTGATACAGAATTGACAGATCAAATCTGGGCCTAGGAGTCATGGCAGCAAGAGCAAAATGGAACAAGATATGTACACAGTTCTCATTTGCAGAAAATCAGGAAATGTATCAAAGCTTTTAGAACAAAGATTTTCCTTGCTTTAAATTAAAAGGCAATTGTTAAGTTTGCTTTGGCAGTGCATAAGCAAAAATTATATTATACGGCCCCTGCACAAGAGTAACACACATGCACACATTTATTCCTCATGCTAAGGATTTCAGAGTGCCTCAGTGTGATCTTATCGACTAATTGTTAGTTGTAAGCAGTAAATGAAAAAATTAGGTTATCAGCCAAATGAAATGAAAACACTCACTTAAGACCATTTCTGCCAATCATTGCCAAAAATGGTAAACAATAGTGAGGATGACCAAATAACTTATCCAAACTGGAATAGTTTTCATGATGAAAGGGGATACTATTATTTTTGCTGGGCAGCAGGTAATGTGGTCGCCCTAGTTATCAACCTGACAGCAAATGGTAAAGGCAGAAAGTAAAAGGATAAAATGGTCCATTTATTTCCATAAGAAATTAAATAAAAGGAACTGTTAACATTTACTGAGGTTGAAACAGGAAGTTTTCCTTTGGTAAAGATTAATTTATCCCAACCAGATAAGGTTAGTTGACTTAGCATAGTTGGCTTTAAAAAATACCTGATAAAGTATGGGACTCTTAAAGTAGGAATGTAAAGGTGAGAGCACCTGGCCACTTAATATCAGTTCAACTGTGCAGGTCTTCATAAACCTGAAGATGTAAATAAATTTGAGATGGAAAGTGTTATACAATTAAGGAGATAAGATTTTTCAAGTCTAGATATTGGTAAGTGAGCTCCCAATTTGCAACAAATGGTGTAAGTCTAAGACTTATGGCTTAGTGTATCTGATGCCAAGTCCTACCAAAATTATAGTCTGGATTACTAGAAGAAATGCAACTAGAAAAAAAAAATAATAAGCGACCAAATAATTAAGAACTAGCATTGACAGAATAAATCATATCATGTAATACTCAACTTCATCTTCTTTTTTGATAGGATTAGTATGTTGTTAATATACTACAGACTATATGCTGTATGATTTCCAAAAAGTTCTTGACCAAATATCCTACAGAAGCTTTGGGGATCATGGTCAAACACATAACTGAAAGATGTTGGCTAGAAACATCAAATGTAAAGCCTGGATGCCCATCTGCCTCATTCCTACAAAAAGCTATTAGTCATCTGCTGTGAAGATAGAGAAAGAAAATTAACAAAAGACAGATTTCACTGTAACTATATGAGATCATCAGATGTTGTCCAATGGGCTGTTTCTCTTTAAGTATCTCTAATTCCTTTAACCATTCACTGTGTTTACGGTGTCTAGACTTTTGTTAAGACATTCTGGTGACCATTCCTCTAGACTAACTTTGTCAATTTTTCCTTTAAAACTTGGTTGCCTTTAATGTAATAGATGTGGCTGGACTCGTTCACAGTACAGGAGAGAAATATTTGCCATAAACAAAACGCCAAGCATATAATTCAGTTAATTTTTTAACAGTCATTTTATTGTTTTATACTAAGTTGACAGTTGTTTTCTCAGAACTGGGTCAAATCTTCTTACCTCTTGCGTAGTTGATTTTTCTAAAGTTAAATGTAGTTTATTATATTCTAGTTAATACAACTTTTATTTTAAGCTTGGTTTTTTGTTTTTGAGACAGGGCCTCGCTTTCGTCAACTAGGCTGGAGTGCAGTGGTTCTATGATGGCTCGCTACACCCTTGACATCTTGGGCTCAGGTGATGCCCTCGGCTTCCTGAGAAGTTGGAACCACAGGCACATGCCACCACAACCAGCTAATTTTTTATATTTTTAGTGGAGACGGGTTTTCGCCATGTTGCCCAGCCTGGTCGTGAACTCCTGGGCTCAAATGATCCGTCTGTCCTGGCCTACCAAAGTGCTGGGATTTCAAGTGTGAGCCACCATGTCCCGTCAAGCTTAATGTTTTTTAAAATGTCATTTGCTATTTTATTCTGTTTTCTCCTAGGTTAACAGACCAGGGAGACCTGAAAACTACCTTTGGATAATGAAAAGCTGCCACAAAATATAAAACTTATCTGAAGGCAGAACTGGAACCAACAGATAAAATGGAATCAGGACTTTGGCTCACTAAAAAGAGAAAAATTAGTTACAGATAAAGTTGTTCATCAGTGGAATAGGTTATCTCACAGAATGTACAGTGCAGATTCCTGATATCAGAAGCATTCTTTAGAAATGTGATGGAGTCAGACAGTTAGATGAGATCACCTGTGATCTAGTAAGTCAAGTAATGCTATGATAATGAACCCTTAAAACTTACTGGATTAACAGAAAGACTTTTGTCTTGGTTGCACCATACATTTGTTACCACTCAGGAGACAAGCACAGAAGTTAGTAAACTAGGGCCTGTGGCCTGTTTCTGTATGTCCCTTGTACTAAGAACGATTTTTATATTTATACTTATTATCTGCCTTCCATGTCATGACTCAGAGACTCAGGAAGCTTTAAGTTTGGGGTTCCTGGCTTCTTTCTGTAAGTGGCTCTGCCTTCTTAACATAACAGCCTCCACAACAGTCTCTCCTCACACTCCAGAATAAGTCACCTGGTACCACCTAAGTACAACGGGACTGGGAAGTATACTGTTTCAGATGCCCAGAAAGCAGAACTGAGTACAGATAAGCACCTCAAGTCTCTACCACAACTTGTGTATTTTTTATTCTTATCCAAAGATTCTACGATTCTAAATATTTCAACTCTAATTTTCATTTTTAGTGCAAATTTTAGTGAAATGGTTTAAATGAAAGATTCAGAAAGAGCCTATAATCCTAGCACTTTGGGAGGCTGAGGCGGGCTGATCACGAGGTCAGGAGATTGAGACCATCCTCGCCAACATGGTGAAACCCCGTCTCTACTAAAAATACAAAAATTAGCCAGGTGTGGTGGTGCGCGCCTATAGTCCCAGCTACCCGGGAGGTTGAGGTGGGAGAATCACTTGAATCCGAGAGGCAGAGGCTGCTGTGAGCAGCGATAGCGCCACTGTACTCCAGCCTGAAAAAAGATGCAGAAAGAAATGTGTCAAAATATCATGGATGGTGGTAAAGTAAAAATGCTTTATGGTTGAGTTAGACCTGAGACAAAGGGAATCTAAGTATCACCTGCAGCATGTTTAAATTCTTTGGTTTACACAGCCTTCAATATTTAGTATGCTCACAATATTACTAATAAATCCTAAAAACTTGAAATTTTAAACATTAAGTGGTTCAGAGTGGAAAAATCAATAGGTTCTGCAGAAAAATATATACATGTGCCAACCCTGTAAACAAAGACCAAGTGATTTCCATGCCATCACTGCAGGGAAAATTTGTCATGTGGTCATTTCAAAATCTCAACCCTCTCACTGAATTGATTTAGTAAGTTATGGAACAGATGTGAACTGAATTATACATAATGATAGTGAAATATTTAAAAGTTTTGTTCAACTCTTATCTACTGGGCAGAGCATATATTAAGAGTAATTCTTTTTCCTTTATTTTAGTTAAGTGAATGTTTCATTACTTAGACGAATTTATTACTAAGAGAAAGCTATAGTCAGCTCCACATTCCAAAAACATAAAGAGCTCTGCCAGGGCATACTTTAAACATTCATGGAGACAGACAGGTCCTTCAATCAACTAGTGATAAGAGACAACCAACCACTAAACAATTGCCTAAAATATTGAATTGCAGACAGTAGTAAACAGTTGGATCCTACTGCAGGAAGGAGGGAAATGAGATGGTCCAAGGGGCTCAGCACAAGTATCTAATAATTGATAATACAGAGATTAAGGCATATAAATATACTTCTAGTCAGGAGTTGATATTTTAAAAGCAACAAAAATAATATAAATGAGAAGAAATGCAGGATGGACCTGGTGATTTTCCACCATCCCAAAATATCTCAGGGGACAAAATAACAATCTAGTAAGGAATGCAAGATGGTAATACATTTTGTAGGCCAAGCATGGTGACTCATGCCTGTAATCCCAGCACTTTGGGAAGGTGAGGTGGGAGGATTGCTTGAGCCCCGGAATTTGAAACCAGTCTGGGCAACATGGTGAGACCCTACTTCTACAAAAAAAAAATTTTTTTTTTAAATTAGCTGGATGTGGTGGCATGCGCCTATAGCCCCAGCTGTGTGGGAGGCTGACATGGGAGGATCACTTGAGCCGGGGAGGTCAAGACTACAGTGAGTCGTGATCATGCCACTGCACTCCAGCCTGAGTGACCAAGTGAGGCGCTGTCGCCAACAACAAAACCACACACACACACACACACACACACACACACACACACACACACACTTTGTGGAATCATAAATACCAGTGATAAGGTATTTTAGTTTTAAGATTTTGTAAAACAATTTTAAAGTTAAGATAGGCTAAAAAGTAGTAATCTTTTACACTTTTTAAATTACATTTTGACTTTCAGAGAAGAAAGTCCTTAAGGAATCCTAAAAGGAAGTCGATTATCATTTTAAAAGTTTAAAAATACATTTAACCACCTTAGAAACAAAATACTGACCAAATCACCATGAAATATGTACAGAAACCTTTGTTTGATAAAAATTTTAAATTGCCAAGACAGTACTGAAATGTTCATCCCTAAATCTCCCCAAACTACATTTTCTGTACTCAGTCTATAACAACATACACGTTAATAAATGGCTCAACTGCCACAGCTCCAAAGATGTTCAATAAAATTTTTAACTGTTGGATTACTGGCTACTCATTTCTTTAGCTCCCATTCCAAGGTAGGGATAAAACAATGACAATAAAGACTAACACTTAAATGCCACATGCTCGGTGAATGCCAAGTACATTTACGTGGATTAAGTCATTTAATCCTCAAAATAACCCACTAAGACAGATTATTTATTATAAGACATTTACTCTCATTTTACAAATGGGAAAACAACAGCAAGCAAGGTTTGTAAAACTCCCCAATAGGAGGCAGGATACTGATCAAGTTATTCCAAATTTAGATAGCTGTGCTATTAAGTTAGCTACCAGCCACATACAGCTATTTAGTATTAAATAAAATTAAAAATTCAGTTCTTTAGTTACACTAGACACATTTCAACTGCTCAGCAGGCATATATGGCTAGTGGCCACCATGTTGAGCAGTGCAGATATGAAACAATTCCATCACTGTATAAATCTCTATTGGAGGGTACCAATGTGTGAAAACAGATGTTTTCATATCAGCTGCTTATGATATGTGCTTAAAGAACTGGCATTACACTTGATCCAATTAATCTATAACTCCATATTTCTAATGTTTTATTGTTATTTTTCTCCCAACTCATTATCATTTATCATTATCCACCGTATCTCTTAAAATACGTACTTCTCTAGCACTGTGGGCTCCATGCAACTCAAAGAATTACATAGTTTTAATGTATTCTAAGATCTGATGTCATTCCTTTGTACATGGGCCCATGTTTTTTGTTCAACGTATACTAACTACACTTACTAGCCTCTATCATTTTTATCTCTTGAATGCCTTGTTCCTCTACCTCTCCTGGTAATAATACCACTCAACGTAAGCAGCCTTGCCTGGCACTTAAGTTCCACTTCCAGCCCCAGGGGTGAGAACATGACCTAGACATGAACTATACTGCAGTCTCTGGCCACAATTCGGTGTTGAACATGTGACCTAAGCTGGGTCATTCAGAATATGCTATATGATCTTCCTTGCCACTGGCTCATTACTATCGGGATCAAGAGCCATAAGGACCAAGTAAGTCAGGACTTAC
This sequence comes from Piliocolobus tephrosceles, assembly GCF_002776525.5. Lineage (NCBI taxonomy): Eukaryota > Metazoa > Chordata > Mammalia > Primates > Cercopithecidae > Piliocolobus > Piliocolobus tephrosceles. The sequence goes on along the minus strand of NC_045444.1, from coordinate 19,486,544 downwards.
AGCAACCAATTTTTCCTGGCAACATGAATGAAGTTGTCTACAGAATACCTGTGGAGAAGAAATAAGACTTGGATTATACCATCTGAGACCTGAACCTGGCTGCTTAACTTCTGGACCTGGCATTCAGATGAGTTTAGTAAATTCCCCCACTCGTTGAGTTTGTATGCTTTGGATTTGTATCACTTACAATTTAAAGTGCAGGAGCAGAATAATCAGAGATAAAGAGTTTTAAGTCCCTTGGTATAGTATGGGAAGAAAAAGATACAAAGGATATACTTATGTTAAATATGGACAGTAAAAAGAAAAAAAAAGGTAAAATTACTAGAGGAAAAAAACAGCAATAAACTAACAACAAAATACTTCCTTAAGGTTACTAAATTGCTAATTACCACTGTAGAATAAGTAAAACCATAAGGGCACTTGTCTTAGAATTCTAGATCTGGATCTTCGTAGAGGTTTAAAAGTCACTGATTAAGAAAGAAAAAAGGCTGCAAGATCCTACGTTTCAGTCTTCATCAGAGAATCTAAGCAGAGGAATTTCAATAGTTTTTTTTTTCCTATATGAATTCTAGTAAGTAAGTGCTGCTTCAAAATGACAGTTTAGGGCTGGGTGCGGTGGCTCACGCCTGTAATCCCAACACTTTGAGAGGCCAAGGCGGGCAGATCACGAGGTCATGAGATTGAGACCATCCTGGCTAACATGGTGAAACCCCGTCTCTACTAAAAATACAAAAAATTAGCCGGGCGTGGTGGCGGGCGCCTGTAGTCCCAGCTCAGGAGGCTGAGGCAGGAGAATGGTGAGAAACCGGGAGGTGGGGCTTATAGTAAGCCGAGATTGCACCACTGCACTCCAGCCTGGGGGACAGAGTGAGACTCCATCTCAAAAATAAATAAATAAATAAATAATAAACAAGAATAAAAAATCTGACATAGCACATGCTTAATAAATGATCAATCAATTGCTACTCTTAAATATAGATTACCAGGTCTAGTTGACTTTTTCATTTTTTGATCATATATGTTCTAATGTTTTCAAAAAACAGCTCTGATGAGACATTATTCACATACCATACAATAGCATATTACTACCGAATGGTATAAAACCCATTAAATGGCTTTTGTATATTCAGAGTAGTGTGACCCTCACTACGATCAATTTTAGAACATTTTTATTACCACAAAAAACAACCCCACCGCTCTTAGTCATCACCCGCTAATCCCCTCCATTCTCTCAGCCCAAGGCAACCACTAATTTACTTTGTGTCTCTACAGATTTGCCTATTCTGGACATTTTGTATGCCCGGAATCATATAGTACATGGTCCTTTGTAACTGTCTTTTACTTGAAAACTAGCATGTTTTCAAGGTTCATTCACATTGGAACATGTATCAACACTTCATTCCTCCCCTCCCCTCCACACCACCCCGCCCGCCGCTTGGGACAGGGTCTTATACTGTTGCACAGGTTGGAGTACAGTGGCAAGATCATGGCTCACTGCAGCCTCAACCTTCTGGGCTAACGTGATCTTCCTGCCTCAGCTTCCCATGTAGCTGGAACCACAAGTGCATGCCACCATGTCCAGCTAATTTTTTTATTTTTTTTATTTTTGTAGAAATTATGTTGTCCAGACTGGTCTCAAACTCCTGGACTCAAGCGCTCCTCCTGCCTTGGCCTCCCAAAGTGCTAGGATTACGCCTATCCTTTCACTGTTTTTTATTGTCATACAACATTCTACTGCATGGATATACCACATTTTGCTTATCCATTCATCAGTTGATGGACATTTCGGTTGTTTCTACTTTTCCACTATGATAAATAATGCTGCTATAAATATTCGTGTACAAGTTTTGTTTGGTCATATTTTCATTTCCCTTAGTTATATACCTAGGAGTGGAATTCCTGGATCATATGGTAACTCATGTTTACTTATTTAAGTGTTTAACAAATGGAGGAACTTCCGGACTCTCCAAAACGACCACACCCTTTCAATTCCTACTGGCAGTATATGAGGATTCCAATTTCTCTACATCCTTTTCAACTGTTGTTATTATCTGATTTTATAATTATAGACATTATAGACACAGTGGTATCTCACTATGGCTTTGATTTGTATTTCCGTCATGACAGATAATATCTATTTTACCTTTTTTGTTTTTGGTTTTTTTTTGAGACGGTGTCTTGCTCTGTTGCCCAGGCTGGAGAGTAGTGGTGCCATCTCGGCTCACTGCAAGCTCCGCCTCCTGGGTTCACGCCATTCTCCTGCCTCAGCCTCCCGAGTAGCTGGGACTACAGGCACCCGCCATCACGCCCAGTTAATTTTTTGTATTTTTAGTGGAGATGCGGTTTCACTGTGTTAGCCAGGATGGTCTTTTTTTTTTTTTTAAGTTTTTTACTTTTAAGTTTACTACTGTATGTCACAGCAGGAGTGTGTGTCATCGAAACAAAAGAAGTTTGCCTACTTGCTAGGACAGAATGGACATGGACCACTTAGCAGTAGTTTGCGAGGGTTTCTGTGACAAAGTATGACAAACTGGTAGCTTAAACAACAAAAATTTATCTTTGCACTTTTTCTGAGGGTAAAATCAAGGTGTTGGCAGGGGTGGTTCCTTATGATAGTCAAGTAGGATCTGTTCCAGGCCTCTATCCTTGGCTTGTCAATGGCCATTTTCATGTTCATGTGGCATTTTTCCTGTATGAATAACTGTCTCCAAATTTCTCCTTTTTATAGACACCAGTTATTAATACATTGAAACAAGGGCCCACCCCTAATCCACAGCTTGATGAGAATGCAAAATGGAATAGCCACCTTAGAAAACTGGCAGTTTCTCAAAAGGTTAAACACAGTTACCATATGCCCCAACAAGTCTACTCCTAGACATACAACCAAGAGATATGAAAACATACATCCACATAAAAACTTGTCCAAGAATGTTTACAGCAGTGATGCTCACAATAACCAAAAAACAGAAACAACCCAAATATCCATCAAATGAATGCATAAGTTATATATCCATTCAAACGCATATTATTCAGAAATAAAAAGGAATGAAGTGCCGATTCATGCTACAACACGGATGAATCCCAAAAACATTAAGCTAAATAAAGCATCCAGTTGCAAAAGACCACATACTATATGATTATATGTATATGAAATGTCCAGAATAGGCAAATCTATAGAGACAGAAAAGTATATTAGTGGTTGCCGAGGACTGGGGAAGAGGGAGAATCTGGAAGGGACTGCTAATGGGTATGGGGTTCCTTTTTGGAGAGATGAAAATGTTCCATAATTAGATTATGGTGACAGTTGCATAACTGTGAATATATAAAAACTGAATGAACTGTACACTTTAATATGGTTAATTTTATGGTATGAGAATTATATCTCAATACAGTTGTAAAGACAAAACCAGCAGAGGCTGGGCCTTGTGGCTCATGCCTGTAATCCCAGCACTTTGGTAAGCCGAGGTGGGCAGATCACCTGAGGTCAGAAGTTCGAGACCAGCCTGGCCAACATGGCGAAACCCTGTCTCTACCAAAAATACAAAAATTAGCCGGGCATGGTGGCTCAAACCTGTAATCCCAGCTACTTGGGAGGTTGAGGCAAGAGAATAGCTTGACCCGGGAGGCAGAGGTTGCAGTAAGCTGAGATTGTTCCACTGCACCCCAGCCTGGGTGACAGAGTGAGACTCCATATCAAAAACAAACAAATAAACAAACAAAAAACACATACAAAACCCCAGCAGAACAGCAGAATATTAACACTGGCCACTTTCAGCATGATTCATATAAGTCAGGTTATATACAAACTTGTAAAAAAAAGATCACATTTTGAAACCTCCTTGGCCGGGCGCGGTGGCTCAAGCCTGTAATCTCAGCACTTCGGGAGGCCGAGACGCGTGGATCACAAGGTCAGGAGATCGAGACCATCCTGGCTAATACGGTGAAACCCCGTCTCTACTAAAGAATACAAAAAACTAGCCGGGCGACGAGGCGGGCGCCTGTGGTCCCAGCTACTTGGGAGGTGGAGGCAGGAGAATGGCCTAAACCTGAAAGGCAGAGCTTGCAGTGAGCTGAGATCTGGCTACCGCACTCCAGCCTGGGCGACAGAGCCAGACTCTGTCTAAAAAAAAAAAAAAAAAAAAAAAAAAAGAAACCTCCTTATAGAAATTTATAACAGTGCTTGATCGAGAGCATCAGCTTGACTGACATTCAAATATTTTGATGCTCCTGAATCCCTGATTTCCGCAACTGCTACACATCTCAATTCCTGTCTACTCCTCTTTCCATGGTGATGACTTGGAAACATTATTATTGCTAATCTGGATCTGTTGAAATTTTGTACAAATCACTGCTGTTTGGCTTTTGCCAGAATATATTTATTGTGATCCTAAAAAACATAAATGTCACTTTATAAAAAAGGAACCAAGGGTTGTACTTCATTTGAGTATGAAATATACTGAATTTCCTCCCATTTGGCTGAACTTTAGTTCAGAAAGACTCTTTCAAATATTTAAGCAAACATAATCTAGATAACCAAGAAATCTATTCATAGAATGGATGCCAAGCAATGTTAGAGCCAGGCATGGTGCCTCATGCCTGTAATCCCAGCATTTTGGGAGGCCGAGGCAGGTAGATCAGTTGAGTTAAGGAGCTCAAGACCACTCTGGGCAACACAATGAGACCCTGTCTCTACAAAAATTAACTGGATGTGGTGGCACGTGCCTGTGGTCCCGGCTATTAAGTAGGCTGAAGTAGGTGGATCTCTTGAGCCCAAGAGGGTGAGGCTGCAGTGAGCTATGATCATGCCACAGCACTCCAGCCTGGCCAACAGAGTGAGGGACTGTCTCTGAGGAAAAAGAAAAAGCAATGTTAACAACAAACTACCTATCAAACTGTTCTACTTCACAAAATTTACTTCATTTAAAAATATATCCGAGTTGCAAAATGAGTAAGAAATAACAACTTTCTAAAAACTCTACTTTTTCAAGTTATTACAGTGTAGAAAGCCAACTCAAACTGCAGTGCCAATGATGACCTGGGATTTTAAGAACCAATATCTCTATCAACTTCCTCCAAAGCCACCCTTAATTAATATACAATCTAAATAAATATAGTATTTTTGCTATCAAAAAAGTACCTAGGGTCAACTATCAGATTGTCACTCTCAAGTTACTCATTAGAAATTCTGAAGCTATGACTGGTTGACTTAGTCTATACTGTGAAGAATTTAAATTCTGGATTAGGCCGGTGTGGTGGCTCATGCCTGTAATCTCAGCACTTTGGGGGGATGAGGCGGATGGATCACTTGAGGTCAGGAGTTCAAGACCAGCCTTTCCAACATGGCAAAACCCCGTCTCTACTAAAAAGACAAAAATGAGCCAGGCGTGGTGGTGTGTGCCTATAATCCCAGCTATTTGGGAGACTGAGCGGGGAGAACTGCTTGAACCTGGGAGGCAGAGGTTGCAATGAGCCGAGATCATGCTAATGCACTCCAGTCTGGGTGAGAGAATAAGACTCTGTCCCTCCCCGCCCCATCAAAAAAGAAAAAAAAAATTCTGGATTAGGTCAAGCCATAAGTTAAAAGAGATGTAGGTATGCTTTCATAATTATTATAGCATATATTTTATTAATAAATCTTACAATGCTGAAAGCAAAATCCCTTGCATAGTAGACACAAAAACTTTACTAAATGAACTGAAATTATTTTTCATTGATATGATGGACAATTTATGCTAACTTTTCAATTTTACAATTAGACTCTAAGCAGCTCATGTTAATTTATGATACAGTCATAAATACTAGCATCAACAAACGAGCTATCATTTTCATATTAAAATAAACATTTGCCTTCAAGGTAATACTGAGTTAAACAAAATCTGAAGCTTACTGAATCAGATAATGAAAACAACTCTCAAATCAGTTTACAATAATTTTTGACATTTCACTCAAAAAATTTAGAAAGCTCTAGAACCAGAAAGAAACCAGAAAGATACACCCCCCGATCTCAAACAGCAATCACTCTAGGAATTCCATTTGAAAAGATTCTCCAAATGCCTCACAATGTAAAAGGAGAAAACTATAAATTATATACGACTTTGCTAATGTGAGTTTGAAATAACTACCAGTGCTCACATGCAATTCAACGTGATTTAACCTTTAATGCATACTCAATTATTTGGTAATATCTTAATTACTTGGCATAATCAAATAATGAGTGTATTTTCTAGATGACTGTTGCACTGTTTTTTGTTTTTTCTTCATTCTTTTAAAAACAAAATACCAGAGTGCAATAGAACAACCTTGGCAGTTTTTTCTTTTAGTAGGTACAAGGACAATTTATCCTATGTTAAATGGTCCCGAATACTTTTAAACTATTTAATACCTTTTATAGTTCTCTTTCCTTCTTTGATTTTAGTTATCAGTTTCTGCTGCTAGAGCAGCTACAGCGGGCAGCCTCTCCCACTTCTAATTTTGTTTCTAATTTTCTATGAGAAAAAATAAACCTGTCGGTCTGCCTGCATCTCCTACTAACTTACTGCCATCGCATTGGCTAGATAAAAGTGTTAATGATAGAACGGCAGGGAATCACTACTCTGTGCCTATGATCTTAAAACTATGATCAATGAGGAAATTATAGATTTCCTCAGCCACCTGTCCATAAATGAACTTACAAATTTGGATTACATGGTATAGGTCCCCTGTCCACTGGTGGATGGATTTATTTTTTTCTTAACCTTCATGACTTCAGTAAATACGGAAGGTCTTCTAAGTACGGAAGGTCTTCTAAGTACATAGTTGCTGTAAGCAACTAACAATTCTAAGAACATTACAAAGTCTGAACAAAATATGGAGTATAATTGTAGTATGCCTGACAAGCTATCCATTTTGAAAATTTCCCCAATAAACCCATTAAATGTTGGGGATAAAGGCACATTAATTGACTTGATTCCTAAAATGATTTATACTTGATACAAGCATAAAGTTGAACTTTTATATATGACATAAGATGATAAGCCCTTTCCAAAATTACAGTATAGGTGTTAATTGCTAATGAAGTGTTAATTGCTAATGAAGTACAAGTGATACAAACTTCATTTAAGTCAATTCTCTTAAACTGCCACCTATTTTACCACTGGGTTCTCCATTTCAGTAGCAAGGTAAATGCAACAAAAACATGGTAGAGCAGCTGTATGAAAGCTGCTTGCCTAAGAAAAGATACAAAGAAATTTCCATATACTACAAATAAAACTTAAATGTTAGTCTAAAAACACGCTTTATCCTTTCCTTGCTTTAATTAAGTATCAAAATCAGCATTCATTAAAAAGAAAATCAACACTCACAAAAAGTTGTGGAATGTGTAAAAACATATTTCACGTAACACAGAATGACAACCAAAATATTTCATTTGTAATTTATCATATGGACTTAACAAAACTTCAGCTGGAAAAGACATTCCAGATCATGAAAAGAAGATTTTAAACTTGGGTCTTATTGAATATAAACTGCCATTCTAAAAGCTATGAAAAGTAGAACTGACAATAATCTTTACCAAAGAACAAACAAAAATTTATAACTACAGAAGTTACACATCTTTGTGTCAAGGGTAATTCATATGTAATGTATTCTTATTTAAATGAGGTGAAAATCAAACATACAATTGACCATTATAAAGGTACAATTTAGTAGTATTTAGTCTATTCACAATGTTTGTCTCTACCAGCTATCTAGTTTCAAAACTTTTTCATTACCTTGTGAAACACCCATTCCCATTTAAGGAGTAACTATTTTTCCCTTCCCCCAACTCCTGGTAAACTCTAACCTGTTTTCTGTCTCTGGATTTGCCCATTGTAAATATATCATATAAAATGAACTATATAAGCTAGGCATCCCTTGAGCCCAAGAGTTCCAGTTCAGCCTCAGCAATAGAGCAAGATCCCATTTTTTTTTTTTTTTTTTTTTGAGGCGGAGTTTCGCTCTAGTCGCCCAGGCTGGAGTGCAATGGCACAATCTCAGCTCACTGCAACATCAACCTCCCGAGTTCAAGGGATTCTCGTGCCTCAGCCTCAGCGTCCCAAGTAGGTGGGATTACAGGCACCCGCCATCACACCCAGCTAATTTTTGTGTTTTTAGTAGAGACAGGGTTTCATCAGTTGACCAGGATGGTCTAGAACTCCTGACCTCAGGTGATCCACCTGCTTCTGACCTCAGGTGATCCACCTGCTTCAGCCTCCCAAAGTGCTGGGATTATAGGCGTGAGCCACTGTGCCTGACCAAGACTCCATTTTTTTAAAAAAAAAAAACCAAAACAAAACAAAACCATACAATATGTGTTCTTTAAAATTAAATGACTTCATATGCTGCATATGCATATAAATGCATTCTAGGAAAGATACATACTTAATTACACCTAATAATATAAACACCTACTTACCTGAAGTCAATTAAGAGTTAGAAAGGTTAATTCTAGTTTCAATACAAATGTTCAAAACTTTTTTAAAAAGGAGATGACTTTAATCTTCTTTCTGCTCTTATTACAGAGAACAAGAAATCATAAAATGTTTGACAGTATTAAATTGACTGAATTTTGCATTAACAAAATTTCAAAAACTAGGAATAAAGAAATGTAGGACTAAGAAGCAGATTATTGTGCACTGCATGTTAGCAGGTATTTCTTATTTGAAGATTTAAAACATTCTTAAATTACTAAATAGAAACAATACCGGAAGCCACAAACAGAAAGGAAAAATTAACTGTGTATTTACATAATAAAATACTATTCTGTAATAAAAAGGATATTCATATGTGCAATAAAATGGATAAATCTGAAAAACATGTTGAGTGGAAGAAGCCCTACACAGAGTATATACTGTATAATTTCATTTATGTAAATCCTAGAGCAGCCAAATATATGATGGAAAAGAATCGGAAATTTTGGTTGCTGCCTCTTGAGGTGTGGTGCAGGGGGAGCGATGACTGGGAAAGAAAATGAGGGAACTTTCTTGGGTGACAGCAATGTTCTATATCTCAATGGGTCTATGGGTTGTAGAGATGTATACAATTTATCAAAAACTAATTGAATGACATTTATGATTTGTGCATTTTTCTGAATGCATATGTACCTTTAAAAAGCAATCAAACATTGAAATCTAGTTAAGAATATGCGTACCCAAGTGTTTAGGGGGTGATGTATACTATTATAATACCTGCAACTTAATTTAAAATGCATAAAACATAGATTAATATGGGAGAAAGCAAAAAGAACAAAAGGTTAACAACTGTAAAATTGAGTAATTTATCAAATTTTGTGTACATTTGGAAAATTTCAAAATAAAATGAAATATCAGATTGGCAACAGATCTCTCAACAGCAATCTAGATGTCAGAAGACATGAGAGATATGTCTAAGTACAAAAGGAACATGATTCTGTACTTAGCATTCTATGCATCAATCAAGTCTGATGTCAGAAAAAAGACTTCAGGCCAGGGAGGTGGCTCACGCCTCTAATCCCAAAACTTCGGGAGGCCAAGGCGGGTGGATCATGAGGTCAGGACATCAAGACCATCCTGGCCAACATGGTGAAAGCCTGTCTCTACTAAAAATACAAAAATAAGCTGGGTGTGGTGGCACGTGCCTGTAGTCCCAGGTACTCGGGAGACTGAGGCAGGAGAATAGCTTGAACCCAGGAAGCAGAGATTGCAGTGAGCCGAGATCGTGCCATTGCACTCCAGCCTGGTGACAGAGTGAAGACTCCATCTCAAGAAAAAAGAAAAGAAAAGAAAAAAGACTTCAGACATGTAAGTTCTCAGAAGGTTTATTTCCTAAGCAACCTTCCTCGGGAAAATATCTCAGACTGTTACCTAGACAAATGAATGTAAAAAGCAAGAGAAGGATCCAGAAGATCCAGCAAATAGTTGATTCAACCTAGTAGGGCAGTGAAGGAATGAGACCTGTGAGCAGGACATAAGATTCCAGGAGAAAATCTCATGGAAACACAGATTGGATAATCTTGAGGATATGCTGATGGTGCACTATTGTTTGTCAACCAGAAAAAAAAAAAAAAAAAAAAAAAAAGGCAATTAGAAACTCCAGGAAAAAAAAAAATCGAGGACAGTCATGCTTCTAATGTGTAACAAGTAACAATGTGACATAATTCTGATAAACTGATGGAAGCATCAAAAAAATCCATTTGATTTTTGGTGCTAGAAACACTCTCTTCAAGTAACTCATGAATCCTGATAATAAAACAGAGGATGAGAATGATAGTCAAATGCAGACCTACCATACTGATTTCTATGTGTATGTACTGTTTTGATTTTTTAAAATACTACTTAGGAAAAAGTTCTAAAAAATTAATTTTAGAAATGTAGTTCTACACAGGCTCAGTTTCTTATCCCATGCCTGCCACCAAAATGTTTATAATTTGTTAAGCATACTGAACAATATGATAGGTGTCTGAGTTCAAAAGATAGAGGAGTTATCAAAATTACTTGCGATAAAACCAATCCGACCATCCTCTTTCTCAACTTATCAAAATGATCTTAAAGAAAGGTTTTTTTTTTTTTTTGAGACGGAGTCTTGCTCTGTCGCCCAGGCTGGAGTGCGGTGGCCGGATCTCAGCTCACTGCAAGCTCCGCCTCCCGGGTTCATGCCATTCTCCTGCCTCAGCCACCCGAGTAGCTGAGACTACAGGCGCCCGCCACCTTGTCCAGCTAGTTTTTGTATTTTTAGTAGAGACGGGGTTTCACCGTGTTAGCCAGGATGGTCTCGATCTCCTGACCTCGTGATCCGCCCGTCTCGGCCTCCCAAAGTGCTGGGATTACAGGCTTGAGCCACCGCGCCCAGCCGTTTTTTGTATTTTTAGTAGAGACGGGGTTTCACCATGTTAGCCAGGATGATCTCGATCTCCTGACCTCGTGATCCGCCCGTCTCGGCCTCCCAAAGTGCTGGGATTACAGGCTGGAGCCACCGCGCCCGGCAAAGAAAGGTTTTTAAAATGTCCTTCAAAACATTTCTTGGCAGGGCGTGGTGGCTCATGGCTGTAATCCCAACATTTTGGGAGGCAGGAGTTCGAGACCAGCCTGGACAACATGGCAAAACTCCATCTCTACTAAATACAAAAATTAGCCAGGTGTGGTAGCACACACCTGTAATCCTGGCTACTCAGGAGGCTGAGGCAGGAGAATGTCCTCAATCTGGGAGGTGGAGGTTGCAGTGAGCCAAGATAGTGACACTGCACTCTAGCCTAACCATTTCTTTTCTGTGGTCAAATCATCCTGAGTAAGACAAAAACTAAAATCACAAAGATAACACCATGGTCTGGTTGCCTGGCTCTGTGATAACATCTCATGTGCTTTGGGTACTGAATCTAGCGTCTTAGCAACAATATGTAATACAACCTGGTAAGCCTAAGAAGGGTGCCAAACAGCCAAGGGGAATATAAAGGGGAGATAATTACTTACTGAGGACATTTATAGAATTACTCCTTCATCATTTCCCCCTTTTTAGCACAACTGAGCCAGGCAGGAGGGTCTTGAGCGCAAAGTCTCCCATCCCTATTCCCATCCCATCTATTCTATTCTCTTAAGGGTGGAGAGGGAAGGGAAGGGAAGAGGGGACAGGTGACATTAATACTGATGCACTTTTAGGAAAACATCTCATTTGTGTCTTGGACCACGTGGATTTCTTCTCCCCTGCCTATCCCCTTCCTCCCTATATCCAAAAAAAGAACAGAAAAGAGAACAGAACAAAAATTTATCAGGTAATCTTCAGACCCTGAAACAAAGAAATACAATGTAGAGACAAACATTCTCTTCAGGAATGCGCTCTTGTCACTAGAATAGTTCAAGCAAAAAATAAAAACATTATCTGCCTGATTTCAGATACCCATAGGCACTTGCTCAAAAGGCATAAGCTAGGCATCTCCTCTTCCCCTATTCTGATATCCCCTGGAAGAAGACAGACAAGGAAAAGCAGACAATTTTAGGCAAAGCTGCCCAGGTGATTGCCCCTGGATGTGTCCCACACCACTGAGGTTGGATCGGATGACTTCTCACATTCTAATAGCTGAGATTTCTCAGTCTGTCTAAATGCAGGTAATTTTGTTTAAGAAAAACTATGGCATCTTTCGTTTAAACACTAAGACAGTAAATCCTTGATATATGGAGATTAAAGATTGGGGTTTAGATGTCACAAGTGTACCCCCAAATCCACTACATTTGGGATGAAGAGATAACTGCGGGAATGATTCACTTAACTAATGAAAACACCTAGCTGACAGCCCAGAACCACAACTCCAGTATTCTTTATATACTTGTTATTTTAATTCACAATTGTCTACAGGAAAACACTGCTGAACTTCAGTAAACAAGTGTACTTGCAACTTCATCCAAGTGTATACTTCTTTCATGGCCTTTGCACTTTCTGTTCCTTCCATCCAAAACATTCTTCCCTGTATATCTCACGACTTGTTCCTTCATTTCATTCAGGTGTTTACTTGAATGTCAAAAGATGTTGCTCTGACTACCCTGTGTAAAATAGGCCCTACACTCCATTTCATCATGTTCTAACCTTTCAACTTCCTTTTCTAAAATCATTGCAATAGTTTCTATCTGACACTCTATTATACATAAATATTTCATTCTTTGTCTCACTCACTAGAAAATAAGATCCATGAGGACAAGTACTCTCTGCTTTATATATGCAGTACAAGGCACATAGTAAATTATCAACAAATATTTCATGAACGAATGCTGAGTGGATCCATAATGTCCTGGGTGGGCAACAATCCTATCACTTCAGCTTTGCAGATATATTCAAAATTAAAATTACCATTGGAATAATACAGAGTTTAACGACAGGAATTTATTTTATAGAACTATATATATGATTTGGGCCAGTATGTATGGAATCATTAAGGAGGTGGGGTTATTTACATTTTATTTGATTAACAGGGAAAATACATGCTAAAGCATCATGCTCTAATTTTTTTAAGACAAGAGTCTCACTCTATCACCCAGGATGGAGTGCAGTGGTGCGATATCAGCTCACTGCAATCTCTGCCACCAGGGTTGAAGCGAATCTCACGCCTCAGCCTCCCAAGCAGCTGGGATTAACAGGAGGGCACCACCATGCCCAGCTAATTTTTTTGTATTTTTAGTAGAGACAAGGGTTTTGCAAGGTTGCCCAAGCTGGTCTCGAGTTTCTGGCCTTAAGTATTCTGCCCACCTCAGCCTCCCAAACTGCTGGGATTACAGGCGTGAGTGAGCCACCGTGCCTGGCCCTGTGCTCTAATTTAATGCAGAATTTTTGCCGTTTCCTTCATTCTTCAACAGTTGATAGTGGAGTTAGGATGAGTGGCAAATGGTTTTAAAGGTGCTGCTAATTTTATTCCTCCATTTCTGGACATTTTTACCTTTTTTTTGTTAGCCCTTCCCTTTCCTTTATTTGTTTGACATCATTTGTAGTTAAAAGGCCTGATAATAGGAAACTATATGAATACAGTCAGCTCACTGTAAATACCACTACAATAAACTAAAGTTTCATGCTGAGACTACTAAGAGTTTGTCAAGTTGTGTTTGCCCCTACTGCAGTAACTCTAATAAACACAACTTTGATCAACACATTTTTTTCTGGTGTCCTTTTTGGGGAGTCAGTTGACAGTTAAATGTCTATATGATGTGTTTTTACTATATAAGTATATTTAAAATTCCAACCTCTCTCATTTCCCAACTATTCGTACCTTTCACTGGAAAAAAATTAGCTAATCCTATAGAGAGAGGTCGACAAGTATAAATGAACGAAAACAGCATAATTTCTTTAGTGGTTTCCACATACCAAAACGTTTACAGGCATTATCTTGTTTCCTCCTTACAAAATCCCTAAAAGGAGATGTCATTATCTTCATTTTATAAATGAAGAAACAGACTGAGTGGCTAAGTAACTTAACTTGTTCAGCTGTTAAGTGGCAGAGCTGTGAATTTCAATTAGGTGTCTGAGTTTCCAAACACATACTTGTTTCCATTCAACATGTGGTTCTCAAAGTGTGGTCTAAGGACCACTGCAGGGTCACCAAGATCCTTTCAAAGGGTTCATGAGGTCCTCTCCCTTTTTATCTTTGTATCTACGCTTGGCCAAAATTGTCTTCTTATATTTCAATCCAAACCACGAATATCAGACTGAATGCAAAAGCAGGTATGTGAACCCAGCCATCTTCTTAAGTCAGACATTAAGGAAATTTGCAAAAATATTAAACAATGAGATTCTTCTTTTTTAAAGTTATTTTGCATAAAATATGGTATTTATGTAAACTTGCAATAAGTGTATCATTCTTATTAATCATTAAATATTTTTAAAAATTTCTCATTTAATATTTTTAAAATGGCAATACTATCCACACTGACTTATATATTTGACATAATCCCAATTAAAATCCAAGGTGGCTTCTTTGCAGAAATTGGCAACCTGACCCTAAATTATACAGAATAATAAATGGGATCTGGAATAGCCAAAGAAAGACAAAAAGAAAAAAAAAAACTCGAAAAAGAAGAACAGAATTGGAGCTCTCATATATCCCAATTTCAAAACTTGCTACAAAGGTACGTAATCAAACAGTGTGGCACTGGAATTAAGACAGACATAGAAATCAATGAAATAGAATTGAAAGTCCAGAAATAAAACACATTTTTTTGATCAATCGATTTTCAACCACAGAGCCAAGACAATTCAATGGGGAAAGAACAATCTTTTCAACAAATGGTGCAGAAAACTAGATATTCACATATAAAAATAAATCTGAACCCCTACCTCACACCATACACAAAAATTAATCATCCATTTTACATATTACAGAGAGTGTATCCTCCCCAAGTTGGTGGTCTTTTACTGCTGATCTCCTCATATTCCATTTCCATTGCTTTAAAACATTTAGACCAGGCACAGTGGCTCACAGCTGTAATCCCAGCACTTTGGGAGGCTGAGGCAGGTGGATCACTTGAAGTCAGGAGTTTGAGACTAGTCTAGCCAACATGGTGAAATCCCATCTCTACTAAAAACATAAATATTAGCAGGGCATGGTGGCACATGCTTGTAATTCCAGCTACTCAGAAGGCTGAAGCAGGAGAATTGCTTGCACCTGGGAGGTGGAGGTTGTGGTGAGCCAAGATTGCAGCACCGCACTCTAGCCTGGGCTACAGAAGGAGACTCCGTCTCAAAAAAACAAACATTTAATACTTTTGGTCATATAGTAACCATAGTAACAAGCATCAAACTGGGAGATGATAACTAATTTGAGGGAAGAGGGTAACGTAAATGCTTAAGTTTACTAGTAAGAGTTGTGGCAACTCTTGAGTTGAGCATGTCGATCACTACCATTTCCCCAACATGTCTCTGTGTAATAGTTTGGTAATTCTTGCAATATTTCAAACTCTTTCATTATTTACTAGTAAACTTAAGCATTAACGTTACCCTCTTCCCTCAAATTAGTTATCATCTCCCAGTTTGATGCTTGTTATGTCATCATAGGGGAAGAAATCTTTTATTTCATCTTACAGATAATATGCTTACAATATAAACATCTGGTTGAATAATGCCTCTTGACAAAACCATATTACAGCAACTGGACAATGAAAAATGCGGACAACAGATTCTTTCTAGTTTAAATGACGAGGAGTTAAAAAATGAAAGAACAGCAAGACCTAACAAAAGGACAATGAGAAAAGAACTGGCATTTAGAAAAAAACAAGGCACACAAAGTGAAAACAAAAACTGTAACTTGGATTTGTTCAGTGTTAGAGATATTTCTATTGTGCTCTATACATGCGAACATGGCTTAGTAATAATAACCAATGGAACTATGTTAAATATATGAATGGTATTTTGCAGAGGATATTTGTTTAAAAACAGGTATTTTTCCCCCTTAGTACTATACAGGAACACACACAGGTTGTGCATACCTAATCTGAAAATGTGAAATCCAATATGCTCCAAAATCCAACAGTTTTGAACACTAAGATGACAATACAAGTAGAAAATTCCACACCTGACCTTACATGATAAGTTGCAGTCAAAATTTTGTTTTATGCAAACAATTATTTAAAATACTGTATACAATTATCTTTAGGCTATGAGTATAAGGTACATATGAAACAAATTTCCTGTTTAAATTCGGGTCTCATCCCAAAGATATCTCAATATTCCAAAATCTGAAAAAATCCAATACACTTCTGGTCTCACAAATTTCAGGTAAAAAGTACTCAACCTATATGCACTTCAGAAACATTGCTTTTCTTTTTTTCTTTTACTATTTTTTTTAAAACAAATTGAAGGTTTGTGGCAACTCTTGAGTTGAGCATGTCGATCACTACCATTTCCCCAACATGTCTCTGTGTAATAGTTTGGTAATTCTTGCAATATTTCAAACTCTTTCATTATTATGTCAGGTGATGCTGAGCTGCAATCAGTGCTCTTTGACCTTACCACTGTAATTGTTTTAGGGGACCACAAACCACACCCATATAAGACAGTGAACTAAGTTGATAAATGCTGTAGGTGTTCTGATTGCGCCACCAACTGGCTGATGCCCCATCTCTTCTCCCTCTCTTTGGTCCTACCTATTCACTGAGACAAAACAATATTGAAATTAGGTCAATTGGCCAGGTGTCGTGGCTTACACCTGTAATCCCAGCACTTTGGGAGGCCAAGGCAGGCAGATCGCGAGGTCAGGAGATCAAGACCATCCTGGCTAACACAGTGAAACCCTGTCTGTATTAAAAATACAAAAAATTAGCTGGGCGTGGTGGTGGGTGCCTGTAGTCCCAGTGACTTCAGAGGTGGAGGCTGAGGCAGCAGAATGGCGTGAACACAGGAGGTGGAGCTTGCAGTGAGCCGAGATTGCACCACTGCACGCCAGCCTGAGTGACAGAGCAAGACTCCGTCTCAAAAAAAAAAGAAATTAGGTCAGTTAATAACCCTACAATGGCCTCCACATGTTTAAGTGAAAGTAAGAGTCACAGATCTCTCACTTTAAATCAAAAGTTAGAAATGATTAAGCTTAGCAAGAAAGGCATGTTGAAAGGTGAGACAGGCTGAAAGCCTAGGCCTCATAGCATCAAATAGTTAGCCAAGCTGTGAATGCAAAGGAAAAGTTCTTGAAAGAAGTAAAAATTGCTACTCCAGTGAACACATAGATGGTAAGAAAGCAAAATAGCCTTATTGTTGATATGGACGTTTCAGGGGTCCAGACAGATGATCAAACCAGCCACCATATTCCCTTAGGCAAAAGTCTAACCCAGTAGAATGCACTCTCTTCAATTCTATGAAGGTTGAGAGAGATAAGGAAGCTGCAGAAGTTGAAAGCTAACAAAGACTGATTTATGAGGTTTAGGGAAAATGACACCATCTCCATAACGTAAACATGCAACGTGAAGCAGTAAGTGTTGAAGAAGCTGCAACAAATTACCCAGAAGATCTAAGATCATTGATGAAGGTGGTCACTAAACAACAGATTTTCAATGTAGACAAAACAGCTTTCTATTGGAAGATGCTATTCTAGGACTTTCATAGAGAGAAGTCAATGCCCTGCTTCAAAGCTTCAAAAGACAGGTTGACTCTCGTTAGAAGCTGATGGAGATGCTTAACTTTAAGTTGAAGCCAGTGCTCATTTAACATTCTGAAAATCCTAGGGCCATTGAGAACTATGCTAAAAGTACTTGTGTACTGTGTACTTTTACAGAGCCTGTGCTCTATAAATGAAACAAAGCCTGGATGACAGCACATCTGTTTGCAACAGGTATGCTATATATGAATACTTAAAATCTGCTGTTGACACCTACTGCTCAGTAGACTCCTTTTAAAAGAAGACTCCTTTTAAAACACTTACTGTTCATTGATAAAGTACCTTGTCACCCAAGAGCTCTGATGGAGATGTAAAAAGAAATGAATGTTCTTTTGCCTGCTAACACAACATGTATTTTTCAGCCCATGTGTCAATGATTAATTTTTATTTTTAAGTCTCATATTTATGAAATACACTATGTAAGGCTACATGGCTGCCAAAGATAGTAATTCCTCTGATGCAACTGGGTAAAGTAAGCTAAAAACCTTCTGGAAAGGATTCATCATGCTAGATGCCATTAACAACATTTGTGGGCATGGTGGCTCATGCCTGTAATCCCAACACTGGGAGGCTGAGGCAGGATTGCTTGAGGCCAGGAGTTTGAGACCAGCCTGGGCTACAGAGCAAGACCCTGTCCCTACCAAAATAAATAAATAAATAAAAATAAAAATAGACAGATGTGGCATGCACCAGCACTGAAGTGGGAGAACTGCTAGAGCCCCAAAGTTCAAGGTTACAATGAGCTATGACAGCAGCACTACACTCCAACCTGGGCAACAGAGCAAGACCTCCATGTCTTAAAAGAACATTTATGATTCATGGGAGGAGGTCAAAATATCAACGTTTAAAAATTTTTATTTTTTGACCACCTAGGCATCTGTGAAGTTACAAAATATCAACAAGAGTCTGGAGAAATCGATTTCAACCTTCATGGATGACTTGGAGGGGTTCAAGACTACCATGGGTAAAGTAACTACAGATGTGGTAGAAATTGTTAAGAGAACTAGAATCAGAAGTGGGGCTTAAAGATGTGTTTGAATTGTTGCTCATGATATCATTTGTTCACGATTACGGATGAGCAAAGAATGTGGTTTCTTGAGATGGACTCTACTCCTGGTTAAGTCTATTTCTGTGGGCATTGTTGAAATAGCAACAAAAGATTTAGAATATTATACCAACTTAGTTACAAAGTAGTAGGAAAATTGGAGAGGACTGACTACAATTTTGAAAGAAGTTCTACTGGTGGGTAAAATGCTTTCCAACAGCAGCACATACTATCGAGAAATCTTTCATGAAAGGAAGTGCCCATCAACGTGGACACTGCTGTCATTGTTGTCTTATTTTCAGATATTGCCACAGTCACTCCAACCTTCAGCAACAACCATCTTGATCGGTCAGCAGCCACCAACACTGAAGCAAGACTCTCCACCAGCAAAAAGATTACAACCTGCTGAAGGCTCAGATGATTATTAGAATTTTTTAGCAATATTTAAAAATTAAGATATGTGCATTTTTTAGACACAATGCTCTTCACACTTTAAATAGACTACAGAATTATACAAAATTCTTTTTTTTTTTTTAAGTGATAATGTAAGTAGTAAACCTAACTTTCAAATGCACTGGGATACCAAAAAATGTATATGACTCACTTTTTCATGGTTGTCTGGGACTGAACTCACAGTATCTCCTAGGTGTGCCTGCAATTCTTTGGGGATCCATTCTAGTTGCTGTATCAATACAATCATGCACTGCATAATGACATTTCAGTCAACAATGGCAATGACAGTGGTCCTATAAGACTATGTTGGTGAAAAATTCCTAGCACCTAAGGATTATCACAGCCTTCGTTAACACATTACTCACATGTTTATGGTGATGCTGGTGTAAACCTACCGCATTGCTATATGCATATGACTACATGAAAGTATAGCACATACATATATGTACAGCACGTAATACTTGATAATGGTAATAAATGACTATGATATTGATTTATGCATTTACTACACTTATTATTTTAGTGTACTCCTTTTATTTAAAAAATTAGATTAAAAATTGTATTAAAAATTATATAAAAAAATTAGAAGTTAACTGTCAAACAGCTCAGGGAGGTCCTTCAAGAAGTATTCCAGAAAAATACATTAACGTCAAGATGATAGATTCATGTGTGTAATTGTCTTTGAAGACCTTCCGGCGGGACATGATACAAAGATGGAAGACAATGATATTGATGATCCTGACCACATGCACAGGCCTAGGCTAATGCATGTGTTTACATTTTAGTTTTTAACAAAAACTTTTAAAGGAAAAACAACAACAACAACAAAAACTTTTAGGCCAGGTGCAGTGGCTCATGTTTGTAATCCAAGCACGTTGGGAGACTGAGGTGAGTGGATCACCTGAGGTGAGGAGTTCAAGACCAGCCTGGCCAACATGGTGAAACCCTGTCTCTACCAAAAATACAAAAATTAGCCGGGCATGGTGGTGGGCACCTGTAGTCCCAGCTACTTGGGAGGATGAGGCAGGAGAATCGCTTGAATCCAGAAGGCAGAGGTTGCACTGAGCCAAGATCGTGCCACTGCACTCCAGCCTGGGTGACGGTGATGACAGCAAAACTCCTTCACAAAAACAAACAAACGAATCCCCAAAAATTGTAAAACAGAAAATGCTTATAGTGCAAGGATACAAAGAAAAAATATTTTTGTACAGTTGTACTATGTCTATTTTAAGCTAAGTGTTACCACAAAAGGGTCAAAACTTAAAATTCTAACAAATTTATAAAGTAAAAAGTTACAGCAAACTTAATTTTTTAGATAGAAAAATATTTTATAAATTTAGTGGAACCCAAGTATACAGCATTTATAAAGTCTACAATGGTGTACGATCATGTCAGAGGCCTCTGCATTCACTCACTGGCTCACATAAAATAGTTTCCAGTGCTGCAAGCCACATTCATTATAAGTGCCTTAGGTATACTATTTAAAAATATTTTATACCTTATTTTTACTGCACCTTGTCTTTATTTAGATATACAGATACTTAACCATGGTGTTAAAATTGCCTACAGTATTTAGTATAGTAGCATATTGTATAGGTTTGTAGCCCAGGAGCAACAAGCCATACATACCATATAATTTAGGTATCTCTAAGGCTATATACCATGTAGGTTTGTGTAAGCAACCTTACACAATGTTGTGTAAGGACTCCATGATGTTGGCACAACGAAACTGTCTAATGACACATTCCTCAGAACTTATCCCTAATGTTAAACAACGTGTGACTGCAGTTTGTTCCTTTTTTATGGCAGCGTAGTATTCCATGGTATGGATGTATCACAGTTCAATAATTCATGCAGCAAAGGACATTTGGGTTGTTCCCAGTAAAAAACAAATAGATATGCAGTAATTCTGTATGAAGGAAGCTTCTTTCCCAAGAGCATTTTTAAAATGAGAGCCCACCGGGCACAGTGGCTCATACCTATAATCCCAGCTACTAGGGAGGCTAAGGCAGGAGAATCGCTTGAGCCCAGGAGGAGGAGGTTGCAGTGAGCCGAGACCACGCCACTGCACTCCAGCCTGGGCAACAAAGCAAGACCCTGTCTCAAAAAAATAAAATAATAAAATAAAATAAAATAAAATATTAAATAAAATAGGGGCTTACTAAAATGAAGGCCTAGGCTGTAGGCATGGTGGCTCATGCCTGTAATCCCAGCACTTTGGGAGGCCAAGGTGGGCGCATCACTTGAGGTCAGGAGTTCGAGACCACCCTGGCCAATATGGCAAAACCCCGTCTCTACTAAAAATACAAAAATTAGCCAGCACGGTGGCTTGTGACTGTAGTCCCAGCTACTTGGGGGACTGAGGAAGGAGAATTGCTTGAACCTGGGAGGCAGAGGTTGCCTCCCAAGGCCAACATTGTGCCACTGCACTCCAGCCTGGGGGTACAGAGTGAGACTTCGTCTCAAAAATAAATAAATAAAAAGAAAGACTAACGCTCACTTTAGCTATTGTTTTGTACACATGTTGTAAACATGTACAAAGAAGTTTGATTTCACAACAGTAAGACTTTTTTTTTTTTAAATTCCAGAGCTTCTCTCCCCACTGAGAGGCAAGGTAACAAAGTAAATCCACAGTTAAGCCACCTCAGACTAAGGTGGTAGTTTACTCTAGTTGTGGAACTTGTTTCTGTCCTAAGAGCACCAGGGACCTGTTTTGTGGAAAATAATTTTTCCCCAGATGGTGCAGGGGGTGAGGAGGATGGTTATGGGATGAAACTGTTCTATCTCTGATCATCAGGCATTAGATTCTCATAAGAAGCATGCCACCTAGATCCCTTGCATGTGCAGTTCACAATAGGGTTTGCAATCATATAAGAATCTAATGCCACCGCTGATCTGACGGGAGGCAGAGCTCAGGTGGTGATGTTCACGGTCCACTCACACACCTCCTGCTGTGTGGCCCAGTTCCTAAGGGCTGGGGACCCCTGCCTTAAAGGACAGGTTAGCGAAGTTAATTGTACAACTAACCCACAAAAGTAATTTATACTTGTCATTCATGAAACTAATGTTGTAAGAAGTCAAATTCACTATTTTAAATCCTTAGATCAGACAATATCAAGTTATTCCCTCTTGAGAATGGTCAAGAATAAAAACAAAGGTAGTTTATTTTCTCTACTTAATTTCTTTGTCAGATGAAGTCATTATAGGGAGTTGTAGATAAAAACTTTAGTAAAGCAAACATCATTTAAACATGCTGTGCAATCTACTATTCATGAAACAGGCTGGGTGCAGTGGCTTATGCCTGTAATTCCAGCACTTTGGCAGGCCAAGACAGGAGCATCGCTTGAGCCCAGGAAGTGGGAGACCAGCCTGGGTAACACAGTAAGAACCTGTCTCTACTAAATTAAAAAATCAGCCATGTGCCTATAGTCCTAGTGACAAGCTTGTAGTCCTAGTTACTTGGGAGCATAAGATGGGAGGCTCACTTGAGCCTCAAAGTTCAAGGCTGTGGTAAGCTATGATCCTTGTTGCTGCACTCCAGTCTGGGTGACAGGGTGAAACCTGTCTCTTAAAAAAATAAAAAATGAAATAAGGTGGCTCAAAAACCTTACAACTTTCCTAAAGAAGTGAGCTGACAGGTAGAAATTTGGAAAAAACTCACAAATATAAAATTCACAAGGCAAAGAGGGAACAAAGATCATAAACTATAGGCTTTCAAAATTCTCAGAAAAAGAAATTTAAGTTAATATGTGTGTATGGAGACTAAGAATGGGTAAGATGAGGCAAAATATTAAAGATAAAACCTAGATATGAAACAAACAAATTGCTGGAAAATAAGGTACAAAACTAGCTTTGGGCCAGGATTTAGTTTCATCTCTATTTCAACCCACAGCCAATAACTAATTGATTTAATTCTGGAAATGACATACATTCATGAGACGCTAATGTCTTATTAGGTACAAGCAAATGTGTTTAATTATATAACTTCCTTATTTGAGAAGCAAAGTTAACTTGACAAAATTTTGTTTAATTATACGATTTAATTCTTTGCACATGTCCATATTATTAAACATTACAGGAAGTCTTAAGGATTAAGTCTCAAGATGATTTTTTTTTTAAAGTTTACAATTATACAGAGAAAAAACTGACTTCCTTCTCTTCACAATAGCCATCTCATTCCATTTTATTTATTTATTTATTTATTTATTTATTTATTTATTTATTTATTTATTTTTGAGACAAAGTCTTGCTCTGTCGCTAGGCTGGAGTGCGGTGGCATGATCTTGGCTCACCGCAACCTCCGCCTCCCAGGTTCAAGCGATTCTCCTGACTCAGCCTCCCAAGTAGCTGGGACTACAGGCGCCCACCAACACGCCCTACTAATTTTTGTAATTTTAGTAGAGATGGGGTTTCACCATACTGGCCAGGCTGGTCTCGAACTGTTGACCTTGTGATCTGTCTCAGCCTCCCAAAGTGCTGGGATTACAGGCGTGAGCCACCCCGCCCGGCCCTTCACTTTAGTTATCTTAAGTTATAAGAAATAAATTATCCCTATAGGCAAATGTGGTTATAAAGACAGAGTACTGATTCTGCGGTTTGGTGCTGCAATAGCTATTTGAAAATTACATTACCATTTGTTACTACGCCTCCTTGACACACTAATTCCCCAACTTATTTACAATAGAATATGGAAAGTCAATAGTGAAATTTTCTAATTCAAATAGCAATAGTATTTTACAAACCTATCAAGCCTTGTTCATCACTGTAACATTTTCCAAGAATGGGAAAAACAAAACTGCTACCAATTTTCACTACTTTATTGCTGAGAAATTAAAACTTAATACTAACTCAAATGGATGTAATTAGGTACACTAAAGTACCAGTTCAAAAAAAGAAAAAGAAAAACCTATTACTTGCAATGCATGGCAATGCACATCTTCTGAATAATATTTGACAAATCTCATTTCAAGTTTATATAATTTTCTATTGCTACTATCATGTAACACCTCCTTGGAGGAGCACCCATTTGTACAAGGTCCAATGACTTGGGAGGCCCACCATATATACCTCAGCTCATTATTTTGGTTAAGGTGCAGCTTGTTTTGAACTCTGACTGTGCATTCCTGTCAGAAAAGACTTCGTAATATAATCATCTTCATGCTAACCTTAAATTTGTTTAACTATAGAAATTCTAAGAACACTATTATGTGTGAAGACTCAGTAAATTTTCAGAAATGCCTAGGAAGAGAAAGGAATAGCATCTCTCACGAGTTGTTTCACAGAAAAGGAACACTCAAGTGTTGATAAATAAGGAGAATTAAAAAACAGCAACAAAACTGTAGTCACATATGGTCATAACAATTTCAAATGATTTGCTTAATCTTAACTCTGTATTAAATAGTTCAAATGTCGCCTGGTAGCACAATGAATGTGGATAGCATGTATATAAACTAGAGCTTGAAACATGTATCAGCTAAATAAAATTTAAAAGATATTACAGTAGTTAACTACTACATGGAATACACTAATTATTATTCCCAATAATCCATTTGAAACATATTCCAAAGACACTTGCATTTTAATTGAAAGTCAAAAAAACTTCCATAAGGTAATCAAAAATAACTAGCCACAAACTGTGCTTAAGTCACTATTTAAATTAATATGCCTGTGGTACTCTTCAGTAACAGAATGTGTTCGAAGGCTGCAACAAAACCCTCAGCATATGCACAACAAACCCATTCTCTAAATATGCATGAAAATAATAAATTTAATATTTAATTGCACAAACTGTGTCAGGCTCAATGCTAAGGGATTTACATACTTTATCTCTAATTTTCTGTTTTCTTTGTTTTTAAGATGGAGTTTCACTCTTGTTGCCCAGGCTGGAGTTCAATGGCCTGATCTCCACTCACCACTGCCTCCCTGGTTAAGCGATTCTCCTGCCTCAGCCTCCCGAGTAGCTGAGATTACAGGTGCCCACCACCACACGCAAGTAAGTTTTTGTATTTTTAGTAGAGATGGGGTTTCTCCATGTTGGTCACGCTGGTCTCCAACTCCCGACCTCAGGTGATCCGCCTTCCTCAGTCTCCCAAAGTGCTAGGATTACAGGTGTGAGCCACTGCGCCCGGCCGTTATTATATATTTATCTCTAATTTTCATAACTTCCTAAGTTAAGCATTATCATCCTCATTTTACAGATGAGGAAACCGAACTGAGGTTCATGGAGGGATCCAACAGCCAGGAAGAAAATGTAGACGACTCCTAAATTTTCAACAGCTTTTCTCTATATAAATCACTCAAGATCTGAAAGTATCAATTGTATAATTTATCAATTAACTCTTAAGTTTTGGAAAATACTATGCTGGCAGCTGGCAATATATGTTACAGGCACTTTGTGGGGATCTCAGGGGACTTACTTACCTTCTAAGGCTATGTATTTATTTATTTTTTTGAGACGATGTTCTGCTATACTGCCTAGGCTGGCCTTGAACTCCTGGGCTCCAGTGATCCTCTCACCTCATACTCCTGAGTAGCAGGGACTACAGGTGACTACTATATGGCTGGCAGTTTTCATTTCTTAATAGATACCCAAATTTCCTCCAGGACCCGAACGTATCTATGTCAATCCTGTATCCAGGTGTACTAGTTATGGAATATAGAAGACCATTAAGCCACCATAGTCTTCTCAGACCCTGAAGAAATGATCAAAACTCAGATATTTCTTCAGAACCCAGGTTTATTCTGCCAACAAGTAAACCTTTAAATGAGTCTAGAATTTTAACTCTGATCACAGGTATGTCTACTACAGACTATAGAATCCATGATTTAAAGACATATTCTTCCAGGCATAAAAACAGAGTGGTATTTGAAAAGACAAGCACTCGATCAAAAGGTGATGAAGAAATCATAACAGAATGCCCTAAAAATAGCCAAATATGCCAAATTTTTAGAAATTGAGAGGTGTCCAATTATTCCTGTCAGACTGGTATCCTACTAAATACTTAGAAGATCTTGTTTCAAATATTATAAACGGGTAGACTTCCAGTTTGACTTTAACCATCTTTTCATTTAAAAGTTTTTGTCATCAATGACATTTAAGCTAAAAAGGGTTTCTTAAAGTTACAATTAGGTAAACCATAATCATGAAGATACATATATTTAGAAGATTTTATTAGAAAAACCATTTACTGTTCACTAATCCTAATTTGGAAAGCACCTCTTCACCTTTTACTTAGTCAACTTACTATCCCAGGACAATTACACACGGAGCATGATAGTCCCAATAATTTAAGTTTCTTTATAAAAACAAGCTCAACAGAGGCACCCTTTGGACCTAATCACAACAACAAAACAAAACAAAACACCAAAAAACTTCAAAACACACAAAGATTTGTTGGCAGCCTAAGGCTCAGTCATCAAAACGTGTGTAAATGTGATCCCGGGGGACCGTGACACTGACAATCATTCAACTTTCTTTTTAATATTCCCATTGTGCTTTTGCTGGTACCACAGGGAAAATGTACCTACATTTCACCAACCGGTCGAGGCTGAAAATTCTCTTGGTGCAAGGCCAGGGGATGCGGCCGTGGGAGCCCGGGGCACCGGCGCCAGCCACCCGAGAGAGCAGCACCACGCTCCTGGCAGGCCTGCTGTGGCTGGCTCCCGAGTCCCTGGGGCTGCAAGAGCAGCCGCGGAGGCAGCAGCAGTAGCCATGGCAGAGACTCGGGAATCTTTCCCCTGCCTCCTCCGCTAGGCCTCGAGGGGTTTGCTTTTCACATGGCCCCCGAGTGGGGGCGGTGGGCACAAGGTAGTGGCTGCAGCTGCAGCCGCAGCCGCAGCCGCGGGCCAGGCGAGACTGGCTCCCCTCGGAACCCGACCTAACGGCGGGCTGGCAGCAGCGGGACGTCGGAAGGCCCTGGCTGGAGCGCCGACGACGCGGCGGGGAAGGCCACCTTCTCACACACCGCATCTCTCCCCTGCCTGCCTCCTTCTCCGTTAGCGCTACCGGTTGGCGGGCGGGGGAGGGGAGCGAGGCGCGTTATTCCCGGGGAGCTGGACGGGGGAGGGGAGGGCATCTCTTACCCGCGTTACTGAGGAGGAGGCGGTTGGAGCGCGGCGCGGCGGGGCGACGGCGGGGCTGGGTGGGTGCAAGTAAGAGTCTTACGAAAGGGAATTAACCCCATCACCAGCCCGGACACCGGCTCCAGCGGCAGCCGCGGCTGGCAGAATCCCGCCCCTTCCCACCACGCAGTAGCCCCGCCTCTTCGTTCTCTTTGAGCGGCAGCCGACTACTCATAGGTTGTACGTCCCCGGAGTGACATGAGTGTTGCCCAATCACGCTTGAAAAAACTGCCTTCTCTCCACTCCTTTACCTCCTCCCAGGCCTCGGAGAGCCTTGCCAAATCTTCCTCCAACCTTAAGAGAAAAAGAACCAATCCGTGATAAGTAACCGCCCTTGAGGGCGCAAAAGCCAACCAATGGTAAAACTAGGAGGACAGCCATTTTGCCCACTTGTAAAAGAGCTACCTTTTCCCACGAGTTGGATCCTGAGGTGAGGGAGTTTCGTGAGTTTTTACTGACTCTAGGTATTTAAAAGACAACCATATTTCCTCAGGGGGTATTCATAGTGCTTTTTAGGGGTAAAGGAAAATTATCCTCCATGTGGGGCGAAGTAAGGCATGCTGCTTAAGGGCTTGGCTCCTCCCCTTAGCGCTAACGGGTTCTGAAACGAACACCCGGTTTCTCCAGCGTCAGTGGCGGAGGGCCGGGTGATTGCTCTTTTCGATCTGGAGTGGACTACAATTCCCAATACGCTTTTCCCCTGCTCATAACCTCTCCTCCGTTCACTTGTCGCGGTGCTTGGCTGGAGTTGTAGTTCCTGAGAGGTACCCATGCCGCCGCCTCAGCCAATGAAAAGGGACAGAGTTTTGAATGACTTGGAATTAAGGAGGAGAACGAGTTGTGGCGAGGCTGTACTGAGCCCTTTTCACAACCCTAGCAGGAGAGAAATGATGGAAGAAGGGTAGGCAGAAGAGTTTCCTGAAAACACCATACGGATTTTAAATTATTAGTACGTATTTAAACTCGTCTACTTTCACGTAGTCCCGTTGAACGTCACTTCCGCTTAGGGGCGGACACGTCCCAAACCTGTGGCGGGAGTTGGAGATGCGGCGGCGAATACGCCAGGTGTGACTGTCTGGAAGTGGCATGGCGGGCAAGTCGCTAGTTTCTTGCATGGGAGATAAAAAGTTGAACGGAATTTAATGGATTTTAAGAAAGAGTGGGTGACATGGGATGGGGGTAATTCCCAGGGCCCTCATACTGTCTCCTCCCGGGCCTTCAATCGCTGGCGTCTGGGCCTGCTGGCCCTTAGATTGCACGGCTAAATTTGTAGAAAGTACCTCTAATGCTTTTAGTCTTCGTGTGGTCAGTTCGAACTGTAAAGACAGGGCTCCGAAGTTCTGAACCAACTCCTCCCACATTTACAGACACACTTTTTTCTTTTTTTGAAACGGAGTCTTGCTCTGTCGCCAGGATGGAGTGCAGTGGCGGGATCTCGGCTCACTGCAACCCTCACCTCCCGGGTTCACGCCATTCTCCTGTCTCAGCCTCCCGAGTACTGGGATTACAGGCGTGCGCCACCACGCCTGGCTAATTTTTTTGTATTTTTAGTAGAGACAGGGTTTCACCACGTTAGCCAGGATGGTCTCGATCTCCTGACCTCATGATCTGCCCACCTTGGATTCCCAAAGTGCTGGGATTATAGGCGTGAGCCAGCGCGCCCGGCCGCAAACACACGTCTAAAGTCAGCTTTGAAGGAAAAAAGTCACATAAAAGGGCTTTTCTGTTTGAAGGATTGATAATCACGAGTGGCCCATCACCATTCTTTAAGTAACCACCATTTATTATTAAACGAGTGGCGGACAGGCGCGGTGGCTCAGGCCTGTAATGCTAGTACTTTGGGAGGCCGAGGCGGGCGGATTACTTGAGGTCGGGAGTTCGAGATCAGCCTGGGCAACATGGTGAAACCCTGTGTCTACTAAAAAAACACCCACACACATTAGCGGACGTGGTGGCAGGGATCTGTAGTCCCAGCTACACGGGAGGCTGAGGCAGGAGAATCGCTTGAACTTGAGAAGTGGTTACAGTGACCCAAGATCGCGCCACTGCGCTCCAGCCTGGGTGACAGAGCGAGACTCCGTCTCAAAATCAAAAACAAAAAACGTGGGCCGGGCGCGGTAGCTCAAGCCTGTAATCCCAGCACTTTGGGAGGCCGAGATGGGCGGATCACGAGGTCAGGAGATCAAGACCATCCTGGCTAACACGGTGAAACCCCGTCTCTACTAAAAAATACAAAAAACTAGCCGGGTGAGGTGGCGGGCACCTGTAGTCCCAGCTACTCGGGAGGCTGAGGCAGGAGAATGGCGTAAACCCGGGAGGCGGAGCTTGCAGTGAGCTGAGATCCGGCCACTGCACTCCAGCCTGGGCCACACTCCAGCCTGGGCCTGGGGGACAGACCCAGACTCTGTCTCAAAAAAAAAAAAAAAAACGTGACTACAGGGTGCCAACTATAATACACCAATGGATAAAGGCATCACTAAAAGGGTTAAGGAACCCACAGCCTAATAATCTTAGCACGGTCAGGCCCTGGTTTATGCCTCCTTCAGAGTTCAAGGGTGACTGTATAAGGTCTCCAGGAAAACTTATTGAGTAAAGGAGATGCAAGTTACAGAAAAGGCTTTTCCCTCCCTATGCATGTGCCCTTTATTCTTAAACTCTTTCCTTTATTATTTTGACTGAGACTTTCTCAGATAAATTCTAATTCAGTTTACTCCATGATTTTCCTGAGATTTTCTCTTACAAATCCTCTTGTATTTATGGTATGAGCGCTTACACTGTATTGGGTACTATACCAGACTTTGTAGACAGGCTCCTTGTCCAAAAGTGGTGAGGAAGAGAGAGGCTAAACAAAATTGTAATGTCACTTACTCTTTTTATCTCTCTCTAAGTCAAGTCTTTAGTCACATTTTGTATGTTTATTTGGTCTCTTTACATTCTACCTTTGGATTAAAACAAGCACGTTTTCCTCTTTGCCTTATTTTTACTAAAGCACTAATCTGTGTCCAATACTCATGAGTGATGTTTATATACAAAGTAGATGGTAAATTTTATAGTGTAATCCTGCTAGGTACAGGAATGTAGCCATACCTTGCAGCAAGACATTTTTGTAGATCTACCAGGCAAAGTGTTGTCTCTTGCTTTTTAATGCAATTAGGATATTCAGTGATAATTTAGCAATGCAGTCTTCTGTAGATGCTTAGTTTTTTTTTATTTGTTTGTGTCTGGAGTTCTTCCAGTGTAAATTGAGTCACTAAACAGTAATGATGGCCATCATTTTACTGAGTTTCATTTGAGCCAGAAATGATGTTTTGTGTGATAAGTACATTTTCCTTGCAACAACCTGTTAGGTCTTCTTGACATTTTTATAGTTGAAGAAAGTGAGGCTCAATGAAGTTAAATAAGAATTGTAGATGTCTGACCTGGTGGCTCACACCTGTAATCCCAGCACTTTGAGATGTCAAGGCAAGAGAATCACTTGAGTCTAGCAGTTCTAGACCAGCCTGGGCAACATAGGAAATCTCGGTCTCTACAAAAAATAAAATTAGCTGGGCTTGGTGGTGCACAGCTGTGGTCCAGCTACACAGGAGGCTCAGGTGAGGGAATTGCTGGGACCTAGGAGCTCAAAGCTGCAATGAGCTGTGATTGAGCCACTGCACTCCAGCCTGGGGCAACACAGGAGACTCTATCTCAAACAAACAAACAAACAAACCAAAAAAAAAGAGCTTTAAAGTATGAGGCCCCTATTCAATAAATTTGAGTTGAGATTCATATCCAGGCCTATCTGATTCCTGAACTCTTAACCACTGTTCATTTTGCCTCTCAAATTTTTATTAATCCTTCAACATGTGCCAGACACATAGTGATGAGGGAAACAAAATGCCATCCCAGGATTCTGGAGCCAATGGTGGCAGTCACTTCCTCTTTTAAGCCATCTTTTGCCATGTACTTAATACTTAGTCCACACAGGAAAATATAAAAAAGAAAGTAAAGGTCATCTGCAATCCTATTACCTAGAGATGCCACTGTTTACACATACCTCTGTCTTTAGTTACAGATATGGATGCATGTTTTATGATACAATGCTTTGCTTTTTTTATATTGAAAAAACTTGCAAGAATGGGCTATGAGTATAACTGAATAGGTATCAGTATTATCATTTTTGATGGCTACTTTATTGTATAGCTGTAGCATGACCAATTCCCTGCTGATGGGTATTTACATGGTTTTCAATTAATAATTTATTTTTTATTGTGTTAAAAACGCATAGCACAATTTATCAACTTATTTTTTTCTTTTTTTATTTTGAGACAGAGTCTTGCTCTGTCTCCCAGACTGGAGTACAGTGGCTCACTGCAACCTCTGCCTCCTGGGTTCAAGCGATTCTCATGTGTCAGCCTCCTGAGTAGCTGGGATTACAGGCCTGCACCACCATGCCTGGCTATTGTATTTTTAGTAGAGAGGGGGTTTCACCATGTTAGCCCACGCTGGTCTCGAACTCCTGACCTCAAGTGCTCCACCCACCTCAGCCTCCCAAAGTGCTGGGATTACAGGTATGAGCCACCGTGCCTGGCCATCTTAACCATTTTTAAGTGTATAGTATGACCCTGAGTCTTCTCTGAGGCCCCACGAATGGGTGCCAGGTGATTGTTGACAAAAAGAGTCAAACTCTGTAAAATATGAGGCAATTTATACTGACCCAAATATGAGTGACCATGGCCCCATGACACAGCCCTCGGGAGGTCCTGAGAACATGTGCCCAAGGTGGTTGGGGTACAGCTTGGTTTTGTATTTTAGGAAGGCATGAGACATCAATCAAATACATTTAGGAAATACATTTGTTTGGTTTAGAAAAGCAGGACAACTCAAAGTGGGGACTTCCAGGCTATAGGTAAATTTAAACATTTTCTGGTTGACAATTGGTTGAGGTTGTCTGAAGACCTGGGATTGACAGAAAGGAATGCTCAGGTTAAAAATAAAAGATTGTGGAGACCAAATTTTACTGAGCAGAGGAAGCTCTTAGATAGCAGACTGCAGAGAGAGCAGGTTGTAAATTGTTTTTTATTGGATTTAAAAGGGTGTCTGGCTCTTAGTTAATTATCTCCTGGATTTGGGAAGGAAGGAAAACAAAGTGGGAAGGGGATTCGCTATAGAATATGGATTTTTCCTACAACAGGCTTTACAGGACATTTTTAAGGTATGGCAAGGAAATATATTTTGGTGTTAAACATTTCTTCCTTGTCTCATAATGTTAGGCCAGAGTCAGATTGAAAAGTAAATCACAGGGCCGGGCGCGGTGGCTCAAGCCTGTAATCCCAGCACTTTGGGAGGCCGAGACGGGCGGATCACGAGGTCAGGAGATCGAGACCATCTTGGTTAACACGGTGAAACCCCGTCTCTACTAAAAACTACAAAAAACTAGCCGGGCGCGGTGGCGGGCGCCTGTAGTCCCAGCTACTCCGGAGGCTGAGGCAGGAGAATGGCGGGAACCCGGGAGGCGGAGCTTGCAGTGAGCTGAGATCTGGCCACTGCACTCCAGCCTGGGTGGCAGAGCGAGACTCCGTCTCAAAAAAAAAATAAAAAAAATGAAAAGTAAATCACAATATATAGGGTCAAATAAAACCCACCTAATGAGAATTTATGGTTTGTAGGGCATGACTCCCTAGACCCCTTAGGTAGGAATTTGGTTAAGATAAAAAAAATCAGTTTGGGTGCATTGGCTCACACCTGTAATCCCAGCACTTTGGGAGGCCGAGGTAGGCGGGTTACTTGAGGTCAGGAGTTCAAGACCAGCCTGGCCAACATGGTGAAACCCCGTCCCTACTAAACATACAAAAATTAGCCTAGTGTGGTGGTGTGCGCCTGTAATCCCAGCTACTCAGGAGGCCGAGGCAGGAGAATGGCTTCACAGAGGCGGAGGTTGCAATGAGCCGAGATAGTGCCACTGTACTCTAGCCTGGGCAACACAGCGAGACTCCATCTCAAAAAAAAAAAAAAAATCAGAGCTTAGTCCGCAAGTACAATTAAATGTACCTTGTGCAATAGATCTCTAGAACTTTTTCATCTTGCAGATGTGAAATTCTATACTTACCAAACAATAACTGCATCTCCCCTGTATCCTTTGCCCCACAGCCACCATTCTATTTTTGTTTCTGAATTTGACTACATACTTTAGAGACCTCATGTAAAAGTGGAATCGTGTAGTATACTATGTGACTTTTTGTGGCTAATTTATTTCAGTTTCCGTAATGTCTTCAAGGTTCATCGGTGCAGAGCATGATAGGATTTCCTTTTTTTTTTTTTTGATACAGAGTTTTGCTCTTGTTGCCCAGGCTGGAGTGCAGTGGTGTGATCCTGGCCCACTGCAACCTCCTCTTCCTGGGTTCAAGTGATTCTCCTGTCTCACCATCTTGAGTAGCTGGGATTACAGGCACTCACCACCACGACCGGCTAATTTTTAAATTTTTGGTGGAGACGGGGTTTCGCTATTTTGCCCAGGCAGGTCTCGAACTCCTGACCTCAGGTGATCTACCCGCCTGGGCCTCCCAAAGTGCTGGGATTACAGGCGTTAGTCATTGGGCCCAGCCCAATCCTGTTTTCAGTTCTTTCGGATATATACCCAGAAGTGCAATTGCTGAACAGACTAGGTTTTATAGGTAACACTGTCATGTGCGCTCTCTTGTATGCTTCCCTGATTATCCTTGAATCTAACCTTTTAGAAGTAGGTTTATTTAGCCACAGATACTCTGTGATTTCTAAGTTGCTCTTCAGAAAGGATGTTCCCATTTTCTTTCCTACTAATGGTGTTTGAGAGCACCCATTCCCGTGTTTTACTCTTCAATCTGATCGTAAACAGCGATGGCTCATTATATTTTATTTGTGTCTAGTTGAATTCTATTGATGTGCAGCATCTTTCTTATGTTTATTATCCTTTGGTGTTGTCTTTTTTGAGTAGCCTGTTGCTGTCATTGTCTCTTAATATTTTTTTTTTTTTTTTTTTTTTTTTTTTTGAGACGGAGTCTCGCTCTGTCGCCCAGGCTGGAGTGTAGTGGCTGGATCTCAGCTCACTGCAAGCTCCGCCTCCCGAGTTCACGCCATTCTCCTGCCTCAGCCTCCGGAGTAGCTGGGACTACAGGCGCCCGCCACCGCGCCCGGCTAGTTTTTTGTATTTTTTAGTAGAGACGGGTTTCACCGTGTTAGCCAGGATGGTCTTGATCTCCTGACCTCGTGATCCGCCCGTCTCGGCCTCCCAAAGTGCTGGGATTACAGGCTTGAGCCACCGCGCCCGGCCATCTCTTAATATTTTTTAAAAATTACTGCATAGGCTGTTAATTCTTTGTCACATATTTCTCACGTCTTTACTCCCATTTTGAAATATCTTTTAACTTTTTAATTTTTTTCTTAGAAGTTTAAATTATTTTAGTGTCCAAATCTGTCCATCTTTTTTTTTCTAGCTTCTAATTTATTTGTGATGCTTAGAAATGCTTGCCCCACCCCAGATTAGTAAAAAATATTATGTATCTGATTAAAACTTTTTTTGTATTTTATAATTTAGCTGTCATTTTTTTGGTATAAGGAACAAAATAAAAATCTTTTTTAGGCTAAACCCAATACCATTTAGTAAATCATCTCTCCACACCCATTAATTTAAAATATCAATTTTATCATATTCACAATTCTCATTTATACGTGGTTCTTTTTGGACACTGTTCTTTTTCATTGTTCTCTCTTTTCTTTGACTTGTACCATACCCATTATCTTACTTTCTGTAACTTTGTAATAATATGTTCAGGTGTCTAGAGGTAAGTTGTGCTCCCGCTCTTCTTTTTCTGTCATTTTCTTGTTATTTTCAGCTCTTCTTGTAATCTATTAGATTTTTGTCAAGTTAAAAATCTCTGCACTTTTATATTTTAACAAAATGCAAGTTTGACATTTATATAGGTACCAAATGTGACTTCTTAAAGAAAGCCAAATATTTCATTTCATAGTAACAATACAGAATTTTTCATGGGTGTCATCGAGGCTCAGTGGGTTATTCTATCTTTGTTAAAACATATTTCTATTATAGAATTCTACAGGCCAGTCGCGGTGGCTCACTCCTGTAATCCTAGCACTTTGAGAGGCCGAGGCGGGTGGATCACCAACTCCAGTTGGTCAGGAGTTCGAGACCAGCCTGACCAACATGGTGAAACCACATCTCTACTAAAATACATAAAATTAGCCAGCCGTGGTGGTGCATGCCTGTAGTTCCAGCTACTCAGGAGGCTGAGGCAGGAGCTAGAACCCGGGAGGCCCGGGTTGCAGTGACCTGAGATTGTGCCATTGCACTCCAGCCTGGGCAACAAGAGCGAAACTCTTTGTCAAAACAAAAGAAAGAATTCGACCAAAATGGTTACAGTTTAAAAGCCCATCTTATTTTTTAAATTGTATAATCACTTTTTAAATACGGACAATTGTATTTTGTAGCTGGCTTCCAGGAGAACCTGATAACTTCTAAATGCTTATCTCTAACTTACAACTATCCCAGTGTACTTCACAACCTTCTCCAAGTACTTCAAATTCAGCATGTTCCAAATCATAGCCCATAATCTTTACCACTAAATCTGTTCCTCCTCTCTGTATTCTCTCATTTGTTTATTTGTTCAAGGAATATTTATTGAGCAATTACTAAAAGAGGTACTGAATAATCATGACTATAGGCTGGAGTCTGCCTAGGCTTGATTCTTTGTTGTGTCATTTATTTGTGTTACCTTAGGCAGATTAATTGACCATCTGTGTCTCAGTTTCCTTATCTGTAAAACTGAGAAAATAAGAATACCTACCTTAGAGGCTCTTGTGAGGATCAAATGATTTAATATATGTAAAACCCTTAAAATAGTACCTGACACATAATAAGTGTCTATTGCTTTTTTATTAATATTGTTTCTGTTAATCAGGCTGATGCTAGGTGCTAGAGCCCTGAAATAAAACCATAAGGAAGTCTATGGTCCCTGATTTATGAAGGCATTCTAACAGAAGTGAGAGACAAAATTGCCAATTACAGTAAGTATTTTAAGGAAACCAAGTGGTATTAAGGGAAATTTAGAGGAGTCCAATTGGGAGCTATTGTGCTAATCCTGTTGAGCGGTGATGATGGCTTGGGTTTGGTGATAGCAGTGGAACTGGGGGAAAAAAAAGGATAGACTTGAGATACATTAATGTTTTGGGAATAATGAATAATAAGTGGATTCAACTTGGTGGTTTGGGGAAAGGGAGAAATCAGGAATGAAACCCGGTTTGAGTAACTTGCATGGTTGTACTATTTACTGAGACTACAGGGGCACACAGATTTGGTGAGAAATCAAGACTGGTTTTGGACATTTAAGCTAAAAATGTCTGTGAGATATCCAAAGTGTCAGGTGGGTAATTAGATATAGGAGTCTAAAGCCAAGAGATTATGAATTGTATTACCTGGACTATTTGTGGTAGCCTTCTAAAAAGTTATCCCTGCCCCCACATTCATTTTTCTAAACTTAACAAAGTAATCTTTGTAAAATAGCAACCTGATTATACTTTAAAAATTGCTTCCAATTCCTTACAGAGAAAAGTCCAAACTCTTAACATGGCACCTCCTTGACTTGGCCTTTACTGCATGTCACGAGGATCTTATTCTTTAGCTATACTAAACTGCTTAGGATTTTCTAAAACTTCTTTTTTCTTTTTCTTTTGAGATGGAATCTCACTCTGTCGCCCAGGCTGGAGTGCAGTGGCGCGATCTCAGCTTGGCTAATTTCTAGGCTGGTCTTGAACTCCTGACCTCAGGTGATCTGCCTGCCTCGGCCTCCCAAAGTGCTGGGATTACTCGCGTGAGCCACTGTGCCTTGCCAGATTTTCTAAAACTTTATGCCTTTGCAACTGT
Source organism: Piliocolobus tephrosceles (assembly GCF_002776525.5). Lineage (NCBI taxonomy): Eukaryota > Metazoa > Chordata > Mammalia > Primates > Cercopithecidae > Piliocolobus > Piliocolobus tephrosceles. The sequence continues at coordinate 19,449,419 of NC_045444.1, read as the reverse complement.
GGCTTCTTTCTCCCTGTTGGGGAAACCAGCCCCACACCACCCAGCAGGTATTCCAAGTCCAGCAGAGACAAAGGAATTCAAAAGAGAATAAGAGTTTAAAAGGCAGGTCCAGGGGACTGTAGCGTAGGAGGCTTGCTCAAGGCCCCAAGCCCTCGGCCTCCACCCAATTTATTAGTTTACAAACTCTTTGTTCTTAGGGCAAATGGGAGGGGTAGGAAGGGAAGAGGAAAAGGATTAATCGTTCAATAAGATGTATAGCAGTGGTGATTTCTGTGAATTTCCTCGAGCCAAGGCGTGTGTCTAAATTACTTAAGATCTTTAACTTATCGGGACTGAAATGGGTGGGAGTGGGTTTCAGGAGAAGCCAAGATGTTTGATTATACTCCACTCCTTCAAGGGAGTGTTATTTCCCCAGCAACCTGTGGCATGCTGCTGAGCTGTTATGCTCTAGGGGCATAAAAACATGAAGGCAATAAGCAGACTTCTCTCCTCAGAGGCCACCCATGGCTCCCCATGGGTGTCTCACGCAGGGGAGAAAAAGTCATCTGGCACCCCAGAAACTGTCTTTCCACACTCCCTAGAATATCCTTATTGTGATTCTCTGTCTGCAGACTCCACTCTTCAAGTTTTAGCGTGAGTGGCAGTATTTAAATAAGGTGTACCATACCAAGCATTTTTTCTCACAAGTAAAGGCTTTTTTGATTACTTGCTACTGTATAAAGTCAGCGTTCCCTCTTATGTGTAGTGCCTTGTATGTATTCTACTTTCATAGCACTTATTTCATTGTGTTGTGTTATTTACAGCTGTCATTTCCCCTGGGCTTGGATGTGAAGCCATAATGGCACAAATTCATCTTTGTTTACCCAATACCTTCTGTAGTGTCTGGCACATAGGAGGTATTTGTTGTTGTGTTTTTTTTTTTTTGAGATGAAGTTTGCTCTTTGTTGCCTAGGCTGGAGTGCAGCGGCATAATCTTGGCTCATTGCAATCTCTGCCTCCTGGGTTCAAGCGATTCTCCTGTCTCAGCCTCCCAAGTAGCTGGCATTAGAGGCGCCCACCACCTTGCCTGGCTAATTTTTATACTTTTAGTAGAGATGAGGTTTCACCATGTTGGCGAGGCTGGTCTCAAACTCCTGACCTTAGGTGATCTGCCTGTCTTGGCCTCCCAAAGTGCTGGGATTACAGGCATGAGCCATCATGCCTGGCCATAATAGGTACTTCTTAAGTATTTCTTGAGTCAGTGATTTGGAGAGGCAATTGTTGCATAATGGCAAAAATTCAGACTTTTAAGTTAGACCAACCTGAGTTCTAGGCCTAATATCACCAGTTGCTAACTTTTAAACCTTGTATAAGTTATATAACATTTCTGAATTTTTCAATTTTCTTGTCCTTAATGTGAGGATAATTATATTTATCTTTGTGAGTTGTTTTGAGAATTGCGAGAGATCTTCTAAAATTTCCTAGCGTAGTGGTTTACAGAAAGAGGTCACTCAATAAGTGGGAATTATTTTATTGTTAGTCTGAAAACAGTTGCCTGTAGAAAGAAAGTTTGCAATATTCTTCCTTTTAAAGTAATTGGAGGCTGAGGTGAAAGGATTGCTTAAAGCCAGGAGTTCTAGACCAGCCTTTGCAATGTAATGAGACCCTATTGCAACAAAAATAAAAAAAAAAAACGTCCTGACCAAGATGGTGTAACCCCGTCTCTACTAAAAATACAAAAATTAGCCGGGCACAGTGGCAGGCACCTGTAAGCCCAGCTCCTTGGGAGGCTGAGACAGGAGAATTGCTTGAACCCAGGAGCTGGAGGTTGCAGTGAGACCAGATTGCACCACTGCACTCTAGCCTGGGTGACAGAGCGAGACTCCATCTCAAAAAAGAAAACCAAAAACAAAAAAACAATTAGCCGGGTGTGGTGGCAGATGCCTGTAGTCCAAGCTGCTTGAGGGGCTGAGGCAGGATGTTGTGTGAGCCCAGGAGTTTGAGGTTACAGAGAGCTAATATTGCACCCCTGTACTCCAGGCAGAGTGACAGAGCAAGACTTTGTCTCAAAAAAAAAAAAAAAAAAATTCATTTTTTCTCTTTGAGGTGGAGTCTTACTTTGTCGCCCAGGCTGGAGTACAATGGCATGAACTTGGCTCACTGCAACCCCCGTCTCCTGGGTTCAACCGATCTCCTGCCTCAGCCTCCCCAGTAGCTGTGATTACAGGCAAAGACCTGCCACCACGCCTGGCTAATTTTTTTATTTTTTATTTTTTATTTGTAGTAGAGAGGGGGTTTCACCATGTTGGCCAGGCTGGTCTTGAACTCCTTACCTCAAATGATCCACCCTCCTCGGCCTCGCAAAGTGCTGGGATTACAGGCGTGAGCCACCATGCCCGACCAAAAAAGAAAAAAGAATTTAAGTGGGGAAAAAAAGATTTAATGAAGAGGGAGTGATTACTGATAGGTCCAGTAAGATGAAGACTGAGAATTCCTTACTGCTTGCTTCCTTCCTTTTACCTCCAATTCACAGCCTTTATACACACCATATACTCTTCCAAAAACACTCTTTGATCCCTTCCTCTCTGGTTAATGTTGTTCAGGTATCAACTTTGATGTATGTATATTTAGAAGACTTCCAAACACTCTAATCTGAAAAATTAGTCCTGTTTGTATGCTCCCTTAACGCCCAGTACTTCCCCTGTAGTCTTTCTTCAGAACTGCATGTAATAATATATTTACTGTTATATATCCGGAGCCTAGTGCAATGTCTGCTACATGTGAGCAACCGAATACTTATTTGTTGAATGCATGAAAAAATGAAATTCAGGGAGTTGGATGATTACTTTTTATAGGATATAACTGTTTATAGGACCAGTATATTAATATTTAAAATAGATATTTTCAGTGGGCTTTAGCCCTGAAGTAGAGATGGAACATTCATGTGATAAAAAGGGATGAAAGAGCCAAATATAGGTCTTACCTCTGCTGTTAGCTACATGATCTTGGAGTTTTATCTTTCTGGGTCTTGCTCTGTTTAGCTCACTGCAGCCTGGACCTCCCTGGCTCAAGTGATCTTTCTGCTGCTGCCTCCCAAAGTTCTGGGAGTACGAGTGTAATCATCATGCCCAAGCCAGGGTGTTTTATTTTTTTTTGATCTAAAAAAAATCATACTGTTTGAGTTCATTGTAAATTCACAGGAAGTTGTAAGAAATAATGCAGAGAGATACTGTGGACCTTTCCCTAGTTTCCTCCAGTGGTAACATCTTAGAAAACTACAGTACAACCAAGATATTGACACAGTCAAAATAGAGAACATTTCCATCCCAGGAGGATCCCTTATCTTGCCTTCTTATAGCCACAATCACTTCTATCTCACCCCAACCTAACCACTAAAATATTATACATTTCTAAAATTTTGTCCTTTCAAGTAGGTTGTATAAAATGGAATAAAATAATAAATGGAATTAAAAATAATAAATGGACTCTCCCTGATGAACCACCTAATCCGAGGGACAGAAACAGTTTTCCCTGTCCAACAGTCAGCTCCAGATTCTCCCTCCTGAACCCTGTTATTTGGAATTTTTGATAGCAACAAACAGAATTAGAAAGCAAGATTAAGCAAACAAGGAGATAACATGCTGCAGTGCCTCCCAGCAGATAGATCTTCTCAGTAGGGGAAGCATCTAGAATAGCAGCTAAAAGTGTGGCATCTGACATCTATAGCCACGTGACCTGAGTTTGTGACCCAGCTCCGTAACTACAAGTTACAGGACTATGGTGGCTGGCAAGATGGCTGAATAGGAACACCTCCAATCTGCAGCTCCCAGCGAGATAACTCAGAAGGCCGGTGATTTCTGCATTTCCAACTGAGGTACTCAGTTCATCTCATTGGGACTGGTTAGATAGTGGGTGCAGCCCATGGAGGGCAAGCTAAAGCAGGGTGGGGCGTTTCCTCACCCAGGAAGTGCAAGGGGTCAGGGAACTCCCTTTTAGCCAAGGGACTGTGCCATGAGGAACGGTGCATTCTGGCCCAGATACTACGCTTTTCCCATGGTCTTTGTATCCCACAGACTAGGAGATTCCGTAGGGTACGTAAACCACCAGGGCCCTGGGTTTCAAGCACAAAACCAGGCGGCCCTTTGGGCAGACACCGAGCTAGCTGCAGGAGTTTTTTCATACCGCAGTGGCTCCTGGAACATCAGTGAGACAGAACCATTCACTACCCTGCAAAGGGGGCTGAAACTAGGGAGCCAAGTGGTCTACCTCAGCAGATCCCACCCCCAGGAGGCCAGCAAGCTAAGATCCACTGGCTTGAAATTCTCACTGCCAGCACATAGTCTGAAGTCTATCTGGGATGGTCCAGCTTGGTGAGGGAGGGGCATTTGCCATTACCGAGGCTTGAGTAGGTGGTTTTCCCCTCACAGTGTAAACAAAGCTACTGGGAAGTTTGAATTGGGTGCAGAACCCATCGCAGCACACAAAGCCACTGTAGCCAGACTGCCTCTCTAGATTCCTCCTTTTTGGGCAGGGCATCTCTGAAAGAAAGGCAGCAGCCCCAGTCAGGGGCTTATAGATAAAATTCCCATCTTCCTGGGACAGAGCACCTTAGGGAAGGGGTGGCTGTGGTCACAGCTTTAGCAGACTTAAACCTTTGTGCCTGTCGGCTCCGAAGACAGCTGCATGTCTCCCAGCACAGTGCTCAAGCTCTGCTAAAGGGTGGACTGTCTCCTCAAGTGAGTCCCTGACCCCTCTGCCTCCTGACTGGGAGACACCTCATACAAGAGAGCTCCGGCTGGCATCTGGCAGTGCCCCTCTGGGATGAAGCTTCCAGAGGAAGGAACAGGCAGTAACCTTTGCTGTTCTGCGGCTTCTGCTGGTGATACCCAGGCAAACAGAGTCTTGAATGGACCTCTAGCAAATTCCAACAGACCTGCAGCAGAGGGGCCTGACTATTAGAAGGAAAACTAATATGCAGAAAGGAGTAGCATCAATATCAACAAAAAGGACGCCCATACAAAAACCCATCTGAAAGTCACCAACATCAAAGACCAAAGGTGGATAAATCCACGAAGATGAGGAAAAAGCGCAAAAAGGCTGAAAATTCCCAAAACCAGAATGCCTCTTCTCCAAAGGATCACCACTCCTCGCTGGCAAGGGAACAAAACTGGACGGAGAATGAGTTTGATGAATTGATAGAAGTAGGCTTCAGAAGGTGAGTAATAACAAACTCCTCTGAGCTTAAAGAGCATGTTCTAACCCAATGTAGGGAAGCTAAGAACTTCAAAAAAAGGTTAGAGGAAAGAGAAAAAAGAATGAAAAGAACGAAGAAAGCCTCCAAGAAATATGAGACTATGTCAAAAGACCAAACCTATTTTTGATTGGTGTACCTGAAAGTGACAGGGAGAATGGAACCAAGTTGGAAAACACAATTAAGGATGTTATCCAGGAAAACTTCCCCAACCCAGCATGACGGGCCAACATTCAAATTCAGGAAATACAGAGAACATCACAGAGATGCATCACAAGACACATAATTGTCGGATTCACCAAGGTTGAAATGAAGGAAAAAATGTTAAGGGCAGCCAGACAGAAAGGTTGGGTTACCCGGGTAACAAAGGGAAGTTCATCAGACTAGCAGCGGATCTCTCAGAAACCCTACAAGCCAGAAGAGGAGCGGGGTCCAATATTCAACATTCTTAAGGAAAAAAATTTTCAACCCAGAATTTCATATCCAGCCAAACTAAGCTTCATAAGCAAAGGTGAAATAAAATCCTTTGCAGACAAGCAAATGCTGAGAGATTTTGTCACCACCAGGCCTGCCTTACAAGAGCTCCTGAGGGAAGCACTAAGCATGGAAAGGAACAACTGGTACCAGCCACTGCAAAAACATACCAAATTGTAAAGACCATCAACACTATGAAGAAATTGCATCAACTAATGGGCAAAATAACCAGCTAGCATCATAACGACAGGATCAGATTCACCTATAACAATATTAACCTTAAATGTAAAAGGGCTAAATGACCCAATTGAAAGACACAGACTGGCAAACTGGATAGAGTCAAGACCCGTCGGTGTGCTGTATTCGGAAGACCTATCTCACTTGCAAAGACACACATAGGCTCAAATAAAGGGATGGAAGAATATTTACCAAGCAAATGGAAAGCAAAAGAAAAAAGAAAAAAAAACAGGAGTTGCAATCCTAGTCTCTGGTAAAACAGACTTTAAACCAACAAAGATCAAAAGAGATAAGGGCATTATATAATGGTAAAGGGATCAATGCAACAAGAAGAGATAACTATCCTAAATATATATACACCCAATACAGGAGCACCTAGATTCATAAAGCAAGTTCTTAGAGACCTACAGAGAGACTTAGACTTCCATACAATAATAGTAGGAGATTTGGAGATTTTAACATTTCACTGTCAATATTAGACAGATTAATGAGACAGAAAATTAACAAGGATATTCAGGACTTGAACTCGGCTCAGGGCCAAGCAGACCTAATAGATGTTTATAGAATTCTGCACCCCCAACCAACAGACTATACATTATTCTCAGCATCACATCACACTTATGCTAAAATTGACCACATAATTGGAAGTAATGCACTCCTTAGCAAATGTAAAGAATGGAAATCATAACAAACAGTCTCTCAGACCACAGTGCAATCAAATTAGAACTCAGGGTTAAGAAACTCACTCAAAACCACACAACTACATGGAAACTGAACAACCTACTCCTGAATGACTGCTGGGTAAATCACGAAATGAAGGCAGAAATAAGTTATTTGAAACCAATGGGAACAAAGACACAATGTGCCAGAATCTCTGGGACATAGCTAAAGCAGCGTTTAAAGGGAAATTTATAGCACTAAATGCCCACAGCAGAAAGCGGGAAAGATCTAAAATCGACACCCTGATATCACAAACAAATTCAAAAGCTAGCAGAAGATAAGAAATAACTAAGATCAGAGCAGAATTGAAGGAAATAGAGAACTATTAGTAGCCTACCAACCAAACAGCCCAGGACCAGACAGATTCACAGCTGAATTTGTACCAGAGGTACTAAGAGGAGCTGGTACCATTCCTTCTGAAATTATTACAAACAGTAGAAAAAGAGGGACTCCTCCCTAACTCATTTTATGAGGCCAGCATCATCCTGATACCAAAACCTGGCAGAGACACAACAAAACAAGATGATTTCTAGCCAGTATCCCTGATGAACATCGATGCGAAAATATTCAATAAAATACTGGCAACCAAATCCAGCAGCACATCACAAAGCTTATCCACCAAGATCAAGTTGGCTTCATCCCTGGGATTCAAGGCTGGTTCAACATACGCAAATCAATAAATGTAATCCATCACATAAACATAACCAATGACAACACATGATTATCTCAATAGATGCAGAAAGGGCCTTCCATAAAATTCAACACCCCTTCATGCTAAAAAAAAACTCAATAAACTAGGTATTAATGGAATGTATCTCAAAATAGTAAGAACTATTTATGACAAACCCACGGCCAATATCATACTGAATGGGTGAGAGCTGAAAACATTCTCTTTGAAAACCGGCACAAAGGATGCCTTCTTTCACCACTCCTATTCAACACAGTATGGTAGTTCTGGCCAGGGCAATCAGGCAAGAGAAAGAAATAAAAGGTATTCAGATAGGAAGAGAGGAAGTCAAATTGTCTCTGTTTGCAGATGACATGATTGTATATTTAGAAAACCCCATCATCTCAGCCCCAAATCTTCCTAAACTGATAAGCAACTTCAGCAGAGTCTCAGGATACAAAATCAGTATGCAAAAATCACAAGCATTTTTATACACTAGTAATAGAGAGCCAAAACATGTGTGAACTCTTATTCACAATGGCTACAAAGAGAGTCAAATACCTAGGAATACAACTTACAATGGAGGTGATGGATCTCTTCAAGGAGAACTACAAACCACTGCTCAAGGAAATAAGAGAGGGCACGGCAAATAAAAAAACATTCCATGCTCATGGATAGGAAGAATCAATATCATGAAAGTGGCCATACTGCCCAAAGTAACTTACAAATTCAATGCTATCTCCATCAAGCTACCTTTGACTTTCTTCACAGACTTAGAAAAAACTACTTTAAATTTCATATGAAACCAAAAAAGAGCCCACATAGCCAAGACAATCCTAGGCAAAAAGAATAAAGCTGGAGGCATCGTACTACCTGACTTCAAACTATTCTACAAGGCTACAGTAACCAAAGCAGCATGGTACTGGTACCAAAACAGATATATAGATCAGAACACAGGCCTCAGAAATAATACTACACATCTACAACCATCTGATCTTTGACAAACCTGACAAAAACAAGAAATGGGGAAAGGATTCCCTATTGATTCCATGTTTAATAAATGGTGTTGGGAAAACTGGCTAGCAGAAAACTGAAACAGGACCCCTTCCTTACACCTTATCCAAAAATTAACTCAAGATGGATTAAAGACTTAAACATAAGACCTAAAACCATAAAAACCTTAGAGGAAAACCTAGGCAATACCATTCAGGACATAGGCATGTGCAAAGACTTCATGTTTTTGCTTTTAGTGTTATCTAAAACCATACCATAACCGAAAATTACAAAGATTTCCTCTTGTGTTTTCCCCTTGAAGTTTTATAGTTTTAGCTGTTATGTTTTAATCTTTGTTCCATTTCAAGTTAATTTTCATATGCAGCTGAGGTGGGGGTTTAATTTCATTCTTTTATATGGACATCTAGTTGTCTCAGCACTATTTGTTGAAAAAGTTACTCTTTTCCTATTGAATCCTCTTAGTACCCTTGTCAAAACTCAATTGACTGTAAATGTAAGGGCTTGTTTCTGGACTTTCAGTTCTGTTCCTTTGACCTAGCTGGTTGTCATTATGCTAGTAGTGCTACACTGTCTTGATTATTATCACTTTGTAGTAAATTCTACAACCAGGAAGTAGAAGTCCTTTAGCTTTGTTCATTTTCAGGATTGTTTTGGCTATTCTGGGTTCCTTGCATTTCCATATGAATTTTAGGATCAGCTTGTCAGTGATTGAATTTTGAAAGTGTAATCAGCTGTGCATTCCTGAAATAAGCCCACTTTAGTCTTGGTGTCTTTGTCTTTTAGTTACTGCTATATTCGGTTTGCTAATATTTTGTTTACCTATGAATATGAGAGATTGTATTATGTATGTTTTTTCTTGTAATGTGCTTGTGAGATTGTTTAGGCTGGCTTCACACAATGAGCTTGAAGATAATACTCCTGTCTTTGCACCAAATGGGTCAGATTTGTTTATTGTGTTCTTGAAATCATCTTTATCCTATTAACAATTTTAATTAGCTTGCATAATTACTGAGAGACATGTGTTAAACTTTTCCACTGTGGTTATAGATAGATATGGTTGTGTCCAATTTTCCTTTTATTTTTATCAGTTTTTGCCTTGTATATTTATTAAGATATATTTCGAGGCTAAATTTTTCTAATAAATTTTTATCATTATAAAATGCTCTTGTTTATTTTCATAATTTTTTTTTGCCTGAAACCTATGTTATAATGTAAAGCAATACCAGCTATACTTGGGCATGTATATCTTTTTTAATTCTTTTACTTTCAATGTTTATGAATCCTTCTATTTAAGGATATGTCTTTTAAAAGCAGCATGTAAATTTATATATATTTTAATTTAATATAGGAATCTTTTCATTTGTTTTTAGTCCATTTACATTTAATATCTTTTCTAATTTACTAATTTTTTATCTATTCTGTAGTAAATTTCATCCAATACATTCTTAATTAAAAAAAAAAAAATTATCTCCCCCAAGTGTATATAGTTGTCTTCACCAGCCATTTACTTGTTATTTCCAAAATAAGTCTCTAGGTAGTGTATTTTAACAATATCTGATTCTCCTCAATACAATTCTACTATTTACTTAAATGAGTCAGTGAATTCCAGTTGAATTTGCCTTGTTCTCAATTGAGTACAAAAACACTGTCTTGACCTAAAAGATAGAAAATAAATATTTCCTTCATTCTTTTTTTCAAGTGTTGCTTACCAAGCGAATTGCTTAGAAAATAAGTTCTACTAGATTTTGCTTTCACTAAATTTCCCTAGCCAATATTGTCATTTTGATTTTAATAACATGGTATTAAAAATTATGTATTGCTGGTGCAGACACAGTTGCATGAGGGGTTTCTGCCATCATCAGTGCTGTGTAGCAGAGCTAGTTCCTCTCCCGCTCAGTGGCGCAGGTTTGGACATATTTGACTCTTCTCCCCAGGTTGAATTGACCAAAGCAATGGTGATGGAGAAGCCTACTCCCCTGCTGGTTGGGTGGAAATTTGTGAGACAGCATTTGACTCTTCTCCCCAGGTTGAATTGACCAAAGCAATGGTGATGGAGAAGCCTACTCCCCTGCTGGTTGGGTGGAAATTTGTGAGACAGCATTACACACTGGTGAACCAGGCCCCAGACATGCTCCATAGATTTTATGGAAATAACTCTTCTCATGTCCATAGGGGATTGGATTCAAATGGAAAGCCAGCAGATGCAGTCTACAGACAGAAAGAAATCCACAGGAAAGTGACATCACAAAACTTCACCAACTGCCACACCAAGATTCTCCGTGTTGATGCTTATGCTATGCTAAATGATGGTGTGGTAGTCCAGGTGATGGTGCTTTTCTCTAACAACAACCAAGCTTTGAGGAGATTCATGCAGATGTTTGTACTTGCTCCTGAGGGGTCTATTGCAAATCAGTTCTATGTTCATAATGATATCTTCAGATACCAAGATGGATTTGTTACTGAGCCTCAGGAGGAGTCTGAAGAAGAAGTAGAGGAACCTGAAGAAAGACAGCAAACACCTCTGATTCTGGAACTTTCTATGATCAGGCAGTTGTCAGTAATGACATGGAAGAACATTTAGAGGAGCCAGTTGCTGAACTGGAGCCTGATCCTGAACCAGAACCAGAACAAGAACATGTATCTGAAATCCAAGAGGAAAAGTTTGAACTTGTATTAGAAGAAACTGCTCCTGAGGATGCTCAGAAGAGTTCTCCAGCACCTGCAGACATATCTCAGATAGTATAGGAAGACTTGAGGACATTTTCTTGGGCATCTGTGACCAGTAACAACCTTCCACCCAGTGGAGCTGTTCCAGTTACTGGGATACCTCCTCATGTTTGAAAAGTACTAGCTTCACAGCCCTGTACAGATTCTAAGCCTGAATCTCAGGTTCCACAACAGAGACCTCAAAGGGATCAAAGAATGCGAGAACAATGAATAAATATTCCTCCCCAAAAGGGACCCAGACCAATCTGTGAGGCTGGTGAGCAAGGTGACATTGAACCCCGAAGAATGGTGAGACACCCTGACAGTCACCAACTCTTCATTGGCAACCTGCCTCATAAAGTAGACAAATCAGAGCTTAAAGATTTCTTTCAAAATTATGGGAACATGGTGGAGTTGCACATTAACAGTGGTGAGAAATTACCCAATTTTGATTTTGTTGTGTTTGATGATTCTGAGCCTGTTCAGAAGGTCCTTAGCAACAGGTCCATCATGTTCAGAGGTGAGGTCCATCTAAATGTGGAAGAGAAGAAGACTCGAGCTGCCAGGGAAGGGGACCCACGAGATGATCGCCTTTGTGGACCTGGAGGCCCTTTAGGTGGGCTGAGTGGTGGAATGAGAGGCCCTCCCTGTGGAGGCATGGTACAGAAAGCAGGATTTGGAGTGGGAAGGTGGCTTGCTCCATGGCAGTGAATCTTCATGGATCTCCAGGCGGCCATACGAACCCTAGTTCCTACAGAATGGTGAATTTCTTTGACCAGCCTTTGGTATCTTGGAGTATGACCCAGTTTGTTATAAACTGCTTTAGTTAGTATAATTTTACTTATTTTGTGTGTTAATCGTGTGTGCTCCTTCTCCCTCTCTTCCCTTTCCTGGCCTTTAGTCTTTCACTTCCAATTTTGTGGAATGATATTTTAGGAGTAATGAATTATTAAAGAAGAAGAAAAAAAGACCAAATTTCCTTGCTTATTTTGCATGTACAGACTGGATTTTTTTTCTAACGGCCATTTCCCCAAAGGAATGTGTCTTGCGTTATTGCTGACATTTGGTACATTTCATTCATTGGAATATTTCTTACTTTCTGTATTTTCAAAAGCCTGTGAGAAATACAGGATTTGATAACATTTTGAAGGCAGGAAAACCCCAAACTGTTTCTTCTTTGAGAGTCATGACCACTTTCTGGTGTGGAGAAATTGCCATTGGAAAATTTGACAATTTTGATTCTTACTGGTAATGTTTAAAAACTGAATAAAAGGAATATAATTTTTATTTTGATACAGGATCATGAAACACTTCTAAAACCTGTTTTTACAGTGCGTTTGGAAAATTTGACAATTTTGATTCTGACTGGTATGTTTAAAATTTGGAAAATTTGACAATTTTGATTCTCGCTGGAATGTTTGAAAACTGAATAAAAGGAATAGAATTTTTCTTCTGATGTAGGATCACAAAACAGTTCTAAAACCTACTGTTTTTGCCATTGAAATTTAAACTGATATAGGTTTTAAATGTCTAGAATGCAACTGGATAGGCTTTTCTTGAACTGTTAGTTTTTTTGAAGTAGAGTTTTTTCATGTTTAATTTGTATTTGTAAAAAAACAAAAGACAAAATATTCCCAAAACCCAGATAACAACCTTAACAAAACTGTTGTGCCTTCTGTTTATCTTTGATTTTAGACTTGGCAATTGTTTAAAGAAAAATAATTTTTTAATATCTAGATTTGTTGTATTAGGTTCAGAGTATGTGGGGAATTGCAGACACCCTCTTTTATCATCTTGTATGTCTTCTGTTAACATGTCTGTTATACCTTATTCTAAAATTGAGTCTCAAACTAGAATCCCTTTGAAGACAGATGCTTCTCTAGAGGTTCTTTGACCTAAATGGTTCAGCATTTGTAGTAAGTTTTATTCTGGTGTCTAATCAGATGCCTATTCATAGCCCGTAAGAAGGAATGTGACTTTAAATGGACTTTGCTCATGTGCTCCTGTCCACATTATTTTTTCTTTAAGTCATAGCCATATGGTAAGTTTTCTGTTTTGTTATGGTTCTCTTTAATTGATGGGCATGCAGTGGGTGTTTATTGGAAATGGTCAATGATTATTAAAATATTTCTGGAAGAAAAATATTTTTAAAAGTATGTATTGCTGGTTTCATTTTGATAGGCTCCCCCCGCCTTACTGCAAGTAAATTAGTATACATATATTGAATAAAACCTTTTAAGCTAAACCTCTGAACTAAATACAGTATTCATGATTAAAGAAGTATGCACATTATTATAACTATAAATTCTAGATTTCTTGGTAATCTAGAATGAAGATAAAATCTGCATCTTCTTTTATTAATGTAATGTAGGTTACAACTGACTTTTTGTAGCAATTAAATCTGTGTGGCCGAACCTACATGAGATATTCGTTATTATACCTTTTTTACTTTAGATCCTATAAACAGAAAATAATATTTTTAAAATTATTTTTAGGATTAACAAAAACATTCATTTTCTATTCATCAGATTGTACCACTATGTATTTTAAAGTTCTTTATGTATCTAAATATCTGCTTAAATCATCAATGAGCCACACTATAATCTTAAGTTCAACTGAAATTTTTTTCTGTACATTTTCATAATGTTTTAGATTTCTTTAATCTTCACATTTAAATAACTTTTTTCTCTTATTTGTGACTATTAAAACAAATTTTTGATTAATATAACTTTAGTTTCATTGTTTATTTTTACAAATATTGTGCCTGAGTCAGTCCTCTTAAAAATAAATCATGTAAGCGGCAGAGTGACCCCAATTTACCAGATGTTTTTGGAGTGTCTATTAAAATTTTTAGTAAAATTGTAAAGTGCAAAGGAGTCATTTTGCTTTGTTATTCTCCCTCTCTCCCTCTCTCTTTCTTCTTTTCTTTTCCTTTCCTTTCCTTTCCGTTCCTTTTCCTTTTCCTTTCCTTCCTTTCCTTGAGTGCAGTGACAAGATCATAGTTCAAATTCCTGGGCTTAAGCAGTCCTCTCAAGCCTCCCAAGTAGTTGGGACTACAGGCATGCACCCCCACAACAGGCTAATTTTATGATCTTTTGTAAGCAACAGGATCTCGCTATTTGCCCTGGCTGATCTTCAGCTCCTGTCCTCAAACTATTCTCCTGCCTCAACCTCCCAAAGTGTTGGGATTACATTGATGAGCCACTGCACCCAGCAAAGAAAAAAAAAGGAGTCTTAAATAAAGATGATAAACAACAAAATTATTTTGTTTTTAAGTTTTTACTTCTTGCCAGTGTTCCACCCTGAAACATTGCATCCTTTTTTTTTTTTTTTTTTTTTTTTTTTGAGACAGAGTCTCGCTCTGTCACCCAGGCTGGAGTGCTGTGGCCGGATCTCAGCTCACTGCAAGCTCCGCCTCCCGGGTTCACGCCATTCTCCTGCCTCAGCCTCCCGGGTAGCTGGGACTACAGGCGCCGCCACCTCGCCCGGCTAGTTTTTTGTATTTTTTAGTAGAGACGGGGTTTCATCGTGTTAGCCAGGATGGTCTCGATCTCCCGACCTTGTGATCCACCCATCTCGGCCTCCCAAAGTGCTGGGACTACAGGCTTGAGCCACCGCGCCCGGCCAAAAACATTGCATCCTTCATCCCATTGACCCTAAAAAGTGCTTCTGAAACTCCTGTTACTTCTGGAAAGTGGACATGGTTTTCTGCTGCTGTTAGCCTTGCCAGAATGAATTTTACTTAATCTCTGCTCCTTTGAGTTTTGACGTTCTAAAGTCCACAATAGGTATATCTGATTAGTAGCTCCAAGGCAGGCTGGGAAAGTGATATTTTTCGTGTGTATCCGGCCTCTATCTCTCCCTATAGGAACTTAGGCTCATTATTTTCAAGCATACCTGACATTTTCCACTTCATATCTTATAGCCATCTCAAAGGATATCTATTGATTATTTTTCTCCCCTATTTATTTATTCTGTAGTCCTCACTATCCCAGCCAATTGCATCACTAACTCCATCACTCTAGGTCCACATTTTGATTCTCCATTTCTCTTATTCTTTATATGTACTGCATCAGCAGGTGCTGTTTGCTTTACCTCTGATACACTTCCTGAATCTTTTCAGTTTCACTGTTAAAGGTTTTTTGCCTTGTCTGTTGCAACCTGAAAACAGTTTTCCTGCTTTCATGCTTTCCCTTTTTGCTCCATTCTCTATTCCTTGCTAAGTTTTTTTATGGGGGTGGTGGTGTTGAGAGGGTCCTATGGAGGCCCACTCAGAAGTGTTTATGAGGACCTTATTCAGACAGAACTGACTCATAAATCATTTCTAAATTTGGTTGCCTACTGAAGCAGTGGAGGCTTTGTTGAGTGGCCAAATCCTGTAAGAACATTTATCTCCTGACTCTATTAATATCTTTATCTCGGCCGGGCGCGGTGGCTCAAGCCTGTAATCCCAGCACTTTGGGAGGCCGAGACGGGCGGATCACGAGGTCAGGAGATCGAGACCATCCTGGCTAACACGGTGAAACTCCGTCTCTACTAAAAAATACAAAAAACTAGCCGGGCGAGGTGGCGGGCGCCTGTAGTCCCAGCTACTCGGGAGGCTGAGGCAGGAGAATGGCGTAAACCCTGGAGGCGGAGCTTGCAGTGAGCTGAGATCCGGCCACTGCACTCCAGCCCAGGCCACAGAGCAAGACTCCATCTCAAAAAAAAAAAAAAAAAAAAAAAAAAAAAAAAAAAAAAAAAAAAAAATCTTTATCTCCTTCAGGTGTTTTTTGAAATGTAAGTCAGATTGTGTCATTCCCCTGTTTAAACCTTCCATGGAGTACTGTCCAATAGAACTTTGAGTGAAGAGAGAAATGTTCTGTATCTTTACTATTAAATATCTTAGCTTGGACCAGACATATGTTACTGTTGAGCCCTTGAAACATGGCTGGTGAAACTGGAGAACCGAATTTTCAAATTTAAATAGTCCCATTTGGTTAATGGTATACAGGACAGCAAACTCCATTTGCATTCCTTCCTTCTTAAAAAGGAATCCAAAGTTATTATCAAGGCTGTATATGATTTGGCTCTTGTTTATCTCGGTAGCTTCATCTTATACCATTCCCTCCTTTGGGTCATCAGCCACATTGGCTTTTTTTTTTTTTCTTTTGTTTTTTTGAGATGGAGTCTGGCTCTGTTATCCAAGCTGGAGTGTAGTGGTGTGATCTCAGCTCACTGCAACTTCCTCCTCCTGAGTTCAAGTGATTGTCATGCCAGGATTACAGGCATGCGCCACCACACCCAGCTAATTTTTGTATTTTTAGTAGAGACAGTGTTTCGCCACATTGACCAGGCTGGTCTCGAACTCCTGACCTCAGGTGATCTGCCCACCTCGGCCTCCCAAAATGCTGAGATTATAGGCATGAGCCGCCGTGCCTGGTCCATGTTAGCCTTCTTTTTGTTTTCTGAAAACACCAAGCCCTTTCTCAATTTGGGTCCTTTGCACTGATGCTCTCTACTTGGGACTGCTCTTCTCTTAATTTTTATCCTGGGTGGCTTTTTACATCTTTCAGACCATAAGCCAAATAGCACTTCCTAAGACAGGCCACTGTTGGTCAGCCTACCTAAAGTGACTCGTAGTCTCTTAAATTCCTTACACTATTTGTGCTGTATTATAATTAATCACCCTTCCCATTCGATGAGGTGCAGCTGAAAACAAAAAAGAAAACCATCATATTTATGTATTTGCTAATTTTTAGTCTTCCCCGAAGAATATAAGCCTTATGAGTGTGTGGGTCTTGCTTCTGTAGGTTGTGGCATGTAGTACCTATTTGTTATGAATAAATAAACACTTGCTTTATTCTCGACCTTAGTAGACACAGAAGTTGGTTACTTTTTTGGATGGAAGAGAGTTATAGTTACATAAGTCTGCATGTAATTGAGGAAAAAAGCAAATTTTTTTTTCTTTGAGATGGAATCGCACTCTGTCTCCCAGGCTGGAGTGTGGTGGTATGATCTCGGCTCACTGCAACCTCCGCCTACTGGGTTCAAGCGATTCTGCTGCCTCAGCCTCCTAAATAGCTGGGACTACAGGTGAGTGCCACCACGCCCAGCTAATTTTTGTATTTTTAATAGAGACGGGGTTTCAACATACTGGCCAGGCTGGTCTCGAACTCCTGACCTCGTGATCCACCCACCTCGGCCTCCCAGACTGCTGGGATTACAGGCGTGAGCCACTGCGCCTGGCCTGCAAACTGTTTTTAAAAGATGAAATGAGATAATACATAAACAGAAGGCAGGGTACCATCTAAATACAAAATATTATTATTTGATAGGCATTGTAGTGTAGTGGTGTAATAGGACATTTTCTTCCAGTGAGAATATTTAATTTATAAGAATTTACAGATATATGAAATTTTTATGTCATAGAAAATTAAAATAACATCTGTGGAAAACCAGGGGGTGAGGAAGGTGTTAATAAGGCAGAGTTATACTGTGGATTCAGCTCATTAAAAAAATTAATTTTAATATTTAAACAATTTAATAATCATTAATTTAATTACAATAAATTTGATTTTGGACTTAATGTCTTTGTATTTTATAATTTTTCAAAATGCAGCTTTACCTCACTCTTAGAAAATCTGGTGTGATATGAAAATGTGGATCCATAAAAGGATAAATTATTAAAGGACTCATCTTTCTCTAGCAGATTCATCCCTTATTTTAAAAATTATCCAATTTGTGGAAAATGTAGTTTATTTGTAATTTTTTAGTAATACATTTGTGGCGTTAAGCTGGTGTATGGTATTAGGGCTTGAAATAGTGCCTGCTGAGTTCCTAGAGAGTGCCTTAAGTGATTGCTTTCAAACTCAGTGCTGTGAATTTTCTTAGTAGTTTACTGTGAGAATATGATTTAATTTATTTAAATGGTATGTCAAAGCTGTTAATACATACTTTAATATTATTTACATGTGATTCTGTAACATACTTAGTAATATCTATTTCTTATACCCCTCCCTTTTTTGTTGTGTCTTTGTTTTTTAGGATCATCATGCCTAGGGTTCATAACATAAAGAAGTCTCTTACACCTCAGATTTCTTGTGTGACAAGTGAGTCTGATAAACTGCTGGACTTTTTGCCTGACAGACTAAGAGCAAAGCTGCTTCCATTCCAGAAAGATGGCATCATTTTTGCCCTCAAAAGAAATGGCAGGTAAAATTCTTCTTTTAAGACATGCTAAAAATATTAAATTCCTGGCAAGTGTATTAAAAACAAAGTTCTGTTCTAACTATTCTTTTCAAACAATCTTTTTTTTTAGTAGAATTGATTGTGACTAAGTTAGCTTTATCCATTTACTATGGTTGACTTATACTTCATGTTGAAATATGTTGAACCAATTGTGATTTCTTAAGAGAAAGTATGTTCAGTTATCTTAATTATTTCAGTTATCAGATATTCTCAGCAACTCATATATTGACAGTTTTCTAGAATGTATTGCTTTTACATGAAACTCATTCAACTTATTCCCATCGTTTTTTGGTTTTTTTGTCTCTTACCAGAAGGATTTTTTTTTTTTTAACAGACTCTGCCCTTTCACCCAGGCTGGAGTGTAGTGGCATGATCTTGGCTCACTGCAACCTCTGTCTCTTGGGTTTAAGTGATTCTGCCACATCAGCCTCCTGAATAGCTGGAACTATGGGGTGCACACCACCACACTCGGGTAATTTTTGTTTTTGTTTTTTTTTTTAGGGATGGGTTTTCACCATGTTGCCCAGGCTGGTCAAACTCCTGGGCTCAAGTGATCCTTCTGCCTTGCCTCCCAAAGTGCTGAGATTAGAGGCATAAGCCACTGCACCCATCCATTGTATTTTTATTCATTTTACTTTTCACCTTAGATTTAGCAACTTCTGGGTGTGTCTTATGAGTACCTTATAGTACTGTCTGTATTTCTTTACTTCTTTCAAACTTCATGATAGTTATATGATCTCTTCCATCAAATTGGGCCATTATATGGTTTTCTATATTTTTAAGGATAGCATTGTTTTAGTTCCACA
This sequence comes from Piliocolobus tephrosceles, assembly GCF_002776525.5. Taxonomy (NCBI): domain Eukaryota; kingdom Metazoa; phylum Chordata; class Mammalia; order Primates; family Cercopithecidae; genus Piliocolobus; species Piliocolobus tephrosceles. Next base: position 19,430,335 of record NC_045444.1, on the reverse strand, counting down.
GTCACATATATGATATACTTTCTCTTCAACATTTTATTATGAACAATTTAAAAAACATACAACGAAATTGAAAGAATGTTAGAGTAAATGCTTGGTAGAGGTAACACACGCAGTTTATTATTAACATTTTGCCATGCTTGGTCTATCACGTATTTATCTATTAATCCATCCCTCTATCCTTCTACCCCATCAGTCCATTTTATTATTTTCATTTATTTCAAAGTAAATTGCAGACATTATTATACTTTCTCATATATACTTAAGTAGATGTATGATTAACTAGAATTCATATTTGTTTATAGATTTTTTCTGTTGTGATTTAATTAATGAAATGTACAAACCTTGACAAATGCATATACTTTTATAACCTAAACCCATCATCCTAGAAAGTTACTTCATTCCCTTTCTCAGTCAGTCCCCACTCTCACATTGATCTGATGTTTTTTATTTTGCCTGTTTTTAGTGGTTTATATAAATGGAATCCAGTTGTATGTGCTGTTTATGAAAAACTTTTTAAAATTGTTGTAGTCTTATTGAGATTCATGTATTAGTAGTTTGTTTATATTGTACACATTTGTATTTATAACTGTTAGTTGACACTTAAGGTTATATACCAGGTGTTTTTCACCTTACACCTGCATCTTCTCAGTTTATCCACCCTAGACATCACTTCTGTAGATTTCCATTGCTTTTATGGAGTTAGAAAAGTTGTACTCTTCCATATTCACATTGTTAACCGTCCTCAAATTCCTGAAGATTCAGTCACAAATGACATTTTAAACTGCCATTTGACAGCCTTTAGCTCCTTTAGGTACTTCATATTTTGTGTGGTTGGGCTTCTCACTATGGCAGAGTAGAAAGAACATACGCTTTAAGTTTAGACTTGGTTTAAATCTGAGCCACTTACTATCTCTGTGATGCTGTGCATGCTTCTTTAACAATTCATACTTCAGATTCATTAACTATAAAATGGATTTTATAATCCTAATTACTGTGGTTACAAAAGAAGACTGAGTTCTTCATAATGGTGAAATAAAATGCCTTTTCCCTTTTCCGTAGCTAGACTTAGTAATTTCCAAACACTTGTCTCTGGACTGTTAACCAGTCCTAACAAAATATGGATACATGTAGCAAAATGAGAAAATAAAAACTGTGCTGTTCATAAAGCAAAATTCATTTATTTTAGAGAACCTTCATTTATTTTGAGCTTAAGTCTTCTTTTTTGGAGGCTTAGAATTGTCCTTTCTTTTCTGAAAACATGATGTTAGTTGCGGAAATTTTTTATTATATTATTTGGCAAAATGAAAACTTGGAAATGTTTCCCATCAAGTTTTTTGTTTACTTGACCATGAAATAATTTCAGGATTTAAAAATAATTTCAGGATATATTTTATCTTGAGTTCATTCTTCAGTAATATTTTCATTGGCAATATAGGTCTGCTTTAATAGTTATTTTTTTCTTAGCACTTAGAAGGTTGTATCCTCCTTTCTTCTGTCTTCCATAATTGTCATTGATAATATACCCTTGAGTCTCAAAATAGCACCTTACAGATGACTTATTTATTACAAAGGGAAAAATTACAAAATGGCCAAGCTTGGTATTGCTAATAGTGGGATAGCCACATGCTTAATGTGGTGCACAGAAGAGACATAACATTACCTTATGTGGTATTCTTACTGGAAACATTTGATCTGGGAATCATGGTGAAACTGTCCAACTAATCCAGAATGTAGAACATTTTTTCATGCCAACTGACCTGGACTCTTCAAAGGATTCAGTGTCATCAAAAATCAAAGGAAGTAGTGTATCAAGGAAAGTCTCTAAATTGAGAGAGACCTAATAACTATACCATCTAAAAGTAATGCACAAGCCTTGGTTAGATCCTGGATCAGTAAAAAGAAAAACTTTAGGGAACGCTTTTAAGATCACTGGGAAAATTTCATCGGGACTCTATTTAGATGATGTTATTGGATTAATGTTGATTATCTTAGATGAGGTAATGGTGTTGTCGTTGAATAGAAGAATGTTCTTGTTTCTAATAAATGCATGATAAAGAATTTTCAGACGAAGAATAGTGCTATTGTTAGTGCTATACTTTCTACATTTTCCCAAAAGGGAAGGACTTATGTTCACAAACATCTTGAGTGGATGAGCCAAAATGTTAACAGTGTGAATTTAGTGAGTAGTATATTCTGGTGGGTGTCTTCATTGGTGAGTGGTATCATCTGCGGGGTATGCTCATTGAATTATTCTCTTTTGCTTTTCTGTGAGTTTGAAATTTTTTAAAATAAAAAAAAAATCCATCCAATTTTTGTTCCTTTGTGCATCATCTGACTTGAAGATTTTCTCGTTTTTGGAGTTCTGCAGTTTCACTACACTTTATTCAGTATGGTTTTCTTTTTATTTATCTTGTTTAGGATTATTGTGCCTTTTAAATCTGGGATTTGTGTCTGTTGATTCTAGGAGATTCTCAGCTATTCCCTCTTCATATATTGCTTCTCCCCCATTTGTTTTGTCTGCTGCAATTCCAGTTAGATTTATACTTGACCTTTTCCCTTCATCCTATGCCTCTATTAATGTCTCTTATATATTCTCTGTTTATTACATTATGACTGTTTTCAAGTTCTTTTTTTTTTTTTTTTTTTTTGAGGCGGAGTCTTGCTCTGTCGCCCGGGCTAGAGTGCAGTGGCCAGATCTCAGCTCACTGCAAGCTCCGCCTCCCGGGTTTACGCCATTCTCCTGCCTCAGCCTCCGGAGTAGCTGGGACTACAGGCGCCCACCACGACTCCCGGCTAGTTTTTTTGTATTTTTAGTAGAGACGGGGTTTCACCGTGTTAGCCAGGATGGTCTCGATCTCCTGACCTCGTGATCCGCCCGTCTCGGCCTCCCAAAGTGCTGGGATTACAGGCTTGAGCCACCGCGCCCGGCCCAAGTTCTCTTATACAATTCATAACCAGCTGGTCTAATCTGCTGTTTAACCAACCTATTCAGTTTTTTTAAAGTACTTTTTTTTTTTTTTAACTGATACATAATTTACACGGACAAAGGTATACAGATTGTGAATGTATAGCTTGAAGAATTTTCACCGTGTAGCATCACCAAGATCGAGAAATAGAACATTGCCAGCATCACAGAAACCTCCCTCTTATCCCTTCCAATCATTACTACTTCCTTTCTCTCGAAAAGTAACCACTATCCTGACTTCTAACATTATTGATTGCTTTGCCTGTTCAACTATATTATCATAATTGTATATTCTTTTGTATCTTGTTTTTCTCAACATTATTGTGAGATCAATCTATGTTTTTGTATGTGGTTGTAGTTCGTTCATTCTCATTGCCATGTAAAATTCCATCTTGTGATTATACCATAATTTATTCATACCACTGTGGAGCATTTGGGTTATTTCTAGTTTGGGGCTCATAAAATAGTAATGATATGAATGTTCTTGTACAAATCTTTTGGTGAACGTATATACACACTTTGATGTGTATCTACCAAGAAGAATTGTTGGGTCATAGGGTGTGCATATATTCCATTTTAGTAGATAATGCCTATATTAGTTTGCTAGGACTATCATAAAAGCATACTGCAACTGGGTGGCTTAAACAACAGAAATTTATTTTCCCACAGTTTTGGAGGCTAGTAGTCCAAAATTAAGGTGTTGGCAGGGTTGGTTCCTCTTGAGAGCTGTGAAGGAATTGTCTTTTCCAGGGCTGTCTTCTTGACTTGTAGGCTACTGTTTTCTTCTTATTTCCATTCAAATTATCTTCCCTCTGTTTATGTGTCTAGGTCCAAATTTGCCTTTTTTATATGGACACTAGTCATATTCATTACATTGGTGATACCCTAATGACTTAAGTAATTATGTCTGCAGTGACCATATTTCCAAATAAGGTCACATTTTGAGGTACTGGGGGTTTGAACTTCAGCATATGAATTTTGGCGATATATAATTCAACCCATACCACTGCTAAACATTTTCCAATGTAATTTCACCAATTTTTTCTTGTATCAACAGTGTTTAAGAGTTCCATTTATATCTCATCCTCACCAACACTTCATTTTGCCTCTCTTTATTTTCATTTTAGATATTCTGGTAGGTATATAGTGATGTATAATTGAGGTTTTTATTTACATTTCTCTGATGATAAGTAAAATGTAATACCTTATCATATGCTTATTAGTAATTTGGACATCTTTTGTTAAGTGCCTGTTCATGTCTAATCTGTTTTTCTTCTGGATTGTCTATTTGCCTTTTTCTTATTGTTTTGTAGGAGTCCTTTTGTCAGATTTATATTCTGGATATGAGTCTTTTATCAGGTATATTTATTGCAAGTAAATTTTCTCAGGTTGTGTTTTGCCTTTTCCTTGTCTTAATGATGTCTTCTGATAAGCAGAGATTCTCAATTTTAATGTCATCTTACATAATCTTTATCCGTATTCGTTCTATGCCTGGCACTTCTTCTTTTTTTTTTTTTTTTTTAAAGACAGAGTCGCTGGGCGCAGTGGCTCAAGCCTGTAATCCCAGCACTTTGGGAGGCCGAGACGGGCGGATCACGAGGTCAGGAGATCGAGACCATCCTGGCTAATGCGGTGAAACCCCATCTCTACTAAAAAATACAAAAAACTAGCCGGGCGAGGTGGTGGGCACCTGTAGTCCCAGCTATTCGGGAGGCTGAGGCAGAAGAATGGCATAAAAACCCGGGAGGCGGAGCTTGCAGTGAGCTGAGATCCGGCCACTGCACTCCAGCCTGGGCGACAGAGCAAGACTCCATCTCAAAAAAAAAAAAAAAAAAAGACAGAGTCTAGCTGTGTCTCTTAGGCTGGAGTGCAGTGGCCCTATCTCTGCTCACTGCAACCTTCACCTCATGGGTTTAAGCAATTCTCCTGCCTCAGCCCCCCGAGTAGCTGGGACTACAGACGTCTGCCACCACACCCGGCTAAATTTTGTATTTTTAGTGGAGACGGGGTTTCACCATATTGGCCAGGCTGCTCTGGAACTCCTGATCTTGTGATCCGCCCGCTTCTGCCTTCCAAAGTGTTGGGATTACAAGCGTGAGCCACCGTGCCCGGTGTGGCTGTCACTTCTTTGATCAAATTTTAAAAATCTTTGTCTACTACAAAGTCATGAAGAGATTTCCTGTGTTTTCTTCTAAAAGCTTTATTGTTTTAATTTTTACATTAATTTGATTTACAATCTACTTTGAATTGTCTTGTGTATATGGTATGAAGTAGACATCAGGATTGATTACTTATTTATTTATTAATTTTTTGAGACAGAGTCTCGCTATCTCCCAGGCTGGAATACAGTGACGTGATCTCGGCTCACTGCAACCTCTGCCTCCCAGGTTCAGGCGATTCTCCTGCATCGGTCTCCCAAGTAGCTGGGACTACAGGTGCACACCGCCATGCCCAGCTAATTTTTGTATTTTTAGTAAAGACAAAGTTTTACCATGTTGGCCTGGCTCGTCCCGAACTCCTGACCTCCACTGATCTGCCCGCCTTGGCCTCCCAAAGTACTGGGATTACAAGTGTGAGCCACTGTGCTCGGCCTCACTTACTTATTTTTAAGTTTATTTTTACATATGAATGTCTACTTGATCTAGCACAATTTATTGAAAAGACTTTTTCCTACTGCATTGTAATGTTACTTTTGTCATAAATCAAGTAATTTTATGTGTATACCTTTCTAGGTAAGTGCTGTCTAATGGAACTTTCCACTGTGATGGAAATACTCTTTATGTATACTGTTCAATTCAGTAGCTATTCACTGCAGATGGCTATTGAGTACTTGAAGTGTGACTAGTGCAACTAATGATTGCATTTTTAATTTTACTAATTTTAATTAATTCAAATTTAAATAGTCACATGTTTAGTACCTACCACATGGAATAGTGCAGTTGTAGATTCTTTGTTTTGTTTCTCTGTTTGCAATCTTTGTGTCAGTACCATACTTCTTCATACTTCTTACTGTAGCTTTATAATAAATATTCTGGTATCAGATAGTATAAATCTTTCAGCCTTACTCTTTCAAAATTGTCTCAGCTATTATTGACTCTTTGAATTACATGTAAATTGTAGAAGTCATTTATCAATTTTCACAAAAAAATTTGCTAGGATTGTGAATGGAGTTTTATTTCATCTATAGATCAGTTTGGGGATAATCGATATATTTATAATACAGAATATTTCATTCCATGAACATGAATTATTTTTACATTTACTTAATTGCTTTTTTGGTGTCCTGTATACCTCTTATCTTTTTTGTGTGTGCTGTAGTTTTGATATTTTGCATTTAGCCATATTCAGGCTTACTGATGTTATCTTTTGCTGTTAATTAATTTATTGAATTCTCTTAAGGATGAGACCATCACTCAATATATTTGAAATCAGAAACCACTCAATTTCTTTCTTGATAAACAAGGGAGAACTGTGCTTCTTAGCCATGACTTTCTAAACAAAGCAAAGAGTTGGTATTGCACTGGGCTTTGGAAGCCTGGAGACTTTCAAAAACAGGAGTGTTTAAGGACTGTATGAAATTTCTGTGTATACTTTAGGGATTAGCTGAGTAGGGACTACCAGAGAACAGTTAGTCCTTTCCTTTCTTGAAATTGGAGAATAGGGACTTTTAACTTTCTGTTCTTAATTTCAGAAAGTGTATTTTTAAGTCCAATTCAGCTCTGCCTGCTTATGTTGGTAGTGTCTTTTTTTGCAATGTTTTGATTCTGTCTTATTTCTGTAAATATTTAGAACATACTTATTTATGTAAGTCATACTTATTTACATTCTTGCACGTCCTTTAGAGGTTAATTTTGCCTTTTATTGTTGTATGTGATGGTTTATTTCCCAGTGTATTTGCAGATGTCTTAAATTTTGTTTTAATAAATAATCCTAATCTGTGGTTTTTTTTTCTTTTTTTTTTTTCTAAGACAGAGTTTTGCTCTTGTTGCCCAGACTGAAGTGCAATGGCACCATCTTGGCTCACTGCAACCTCTGCCTCCTATGTTCAAGCGATTCTCCTGCCTCAGCCTTCCGAGTAGCTGGGATTACAATCACATGTCACCACGCCTGGCTAATTTTTTTTGTATTTTTAGTAGAGATGGGGTTTCGTCATGTTGGCTAGGCTGGTCTTGAACTCCTGATCTCAGGTGATCCACCCGCCTCAGCCTCCCAAAGTGTTGGGATTACAGGCGTGAGCCACCACGCCTGGCCAGTCTGTGGAAATTTTGAGAGATGTAAATGAGTAAGTTCTTCAATGGAGGATTTGCAAAATTAGATTCTTGGCTTGCAGTTTCCCAGGTCACACAGGTAATATAAATTCAAACCTCAAGTTCATTTTTAGGTAGGCTTACTATTATGAATTTCAATCATTAATTTTCATCTCCTGCCAAGCTTTAGGTTTCCTTATTAGCTTAAAAAATTAAGTATCGTTTAATTTAGTAAAATATATGGATTTTAGGTGCACAGTTTTGTAGATTCTGATACACTGAATACCCCTGTGTTTTCAAAAACCTCCGTCAAGATATAAAACATTACCATCATCCAGAGTAGGCCTCTTTCTAAACAATCCCATCCTCCTACATTAAAATCACTGATCTGACTTCTGTCACTAAAGTATATTTTTTATAGTTACTTGGTGCTCTATTTTTTCAACTTTTTGAAGTAATTTCAAATGTACAGAAAAGCCACAAAAATATAGAATAACTTTTATGTATGTTTTACTTAGAGTCACAAATTTTTAACATTTTGCCACATTTACTTTATTATTCTCTCAGTCTACACAAACACACACATACATGTATATACACCTATGCTTGCATTCATCATGCTCCTTTAATTTGCAATACTGGCTGCTCTGCCTGTGGAGTAGCCATTCTTTTATTCCTTTACTTTCCTAATAAACTTACTTTAAAAATAATAATAATATGCTATAGTATAGTATGTGTTTTTTTTTAAATAAAAACATTCTCTTACATAGACACAGCACAGTTACCACATTTAAGAATTTAACTTTTTATTTATTTTTTATTCTCAGTTTTGTTTTTTTAGAAACACGATCTTACTCTGTCACGTAGGCTGGAGTGCAATGGCACGATCATTGCTCACTGTAACCTTGTATTCCTGGACCCAAGTGATTCTCTCACCGCAGCCTCCCAAGTTGCTAGTATTACAGGTGCACACCACTGTGCACAATGTCTTTTTTTGTAGACAGAGTTCTGCTATGTTGCGCAGGCTGATATTGAACTCCTGGCCCCACGTGATCTTCCTGCTTTGGCCTCCCAGAGTGCTAGAATTACAGGCATGAGCCATTGCACGTGGCTGGAATTGAACTATTATACAATACTTTAATATACTTATATTTTGTCAGTTGTCCCTATACTGTCCTTTATAGCATGTTTTTTTGTTCAGTGTGAAGATCTAATCCAGGATCACTTATTGTATTTAATGATATCTTTTTGTTTCCTTTAATGTGGGCCAGTTCCTTACCCTTTCATGACACTGGCCTCAACTTATTTTTATGTTTCATCACAATGAGATTTAGATTATGCAATCTTTCCTGCATCAGTACATAGTGAGATTGAGGTCATATGCTTCTCAGGGTATTATTTTGAGTCCCTTAGCCCCAAGGCCAAGTTCCTGGCCAAAGTTTGGTCCGGTTTCACTGTATAGTTAACTGTTTTTTCTTCTCACAGTTGTTTAGTATGTAACAATTAACATGAGATATTGTGACCATGCAAATATGCTGCTCCTTCTCTGATTTTCCCTCTCTTGGATTTAGCATGCATAGGTGGTTCCTGTTCAAATCAAATTTTGTCATGATGGCTGTAAAATGACTTATTAATTGGCAATTTATTATAAAGAAGAGCCCCCCTTCTGCCCCTCTCCTCTCTCCTTTTCTTCCTTTCTTTCCTTTATTTTCCTTTCTTCCTTCCTTTTTTTTTTGAGATGGAGTCTTGCTCTGTTGCCCAGGCTGGAGTGCAGTGGTGTGATCTCGGCAAGCTCCGCCTCCTGGGTTCATGCCATTCTCCACATTACAGGCGTGAGCCACCGCGCCAGGCCCTCCCTCCCTCCCTCCCTCCAACTGTCCCTCCCTCCCTCTGTCCCTCCCTCCCTCCCTCCCTCCTTCCTTCATTCCTTCCCTCCTTCCTATTTCTGTCCATCCATTCATCAGAGATCCAGTGGCAAACGAAAACAAACAGGAACTAGATTTAGATGGACTCATGAATTTCTTACTGTATCGTATCTTAGTTTTCTCTGTTTTGGAACATGCTACAAACAGAATCATTCAGTTTATGTGGATCTTCTCTCACTCAACATAATGTTTTAGCGATTTCATCTATGTTGTTTTACCTCTGAATATGTCACAATTATTTTTTTCATTTACTTGGTGATGGACATTTGGGTTGGCTCTGGTGTAGGGCTCTTACGAATAATGATGGTCTTAACATTCTTAGAGTCCATCTGTGGACATGTTTTCAGTTCTTTTGCTAGAGGAGTCTGCTTTAACTTTATTTAAAAACTGCCCAACTTTTTCCCATGAATCAACAATATATGAGAGTTCTAGATGATCCACATCTCTGTCAACATTTGATATTGTTAGCCTTTTTTATTTTAGGCATTCAAAATGAATGGCTATTTGAGAGGTAGCTTATTATGTTTCACTTTGTACTTTCTTAATGATGTTGAACATGTTTCCCTGTACTTACCAATCATCCTTGTATAGTTATTATATACAACATATAATAGATATATTGTAAAGTGTTGTAATGTTTTGCCCTTGTTTTAATAGGGTTGCGTTTTTATTATTTATTGGAAGTCCTTTTCATATTCTAGATATAAGACTTTTGCCAGATATATATCATGTGAATATTTTCCCTAGTCTGTAGCCTCCTTTTGATTTTCCTTCTCGTATGGTATTCTAATGAACAGAAAATTTTAACTTAAACAAATTAACTTCATCAACTTTTCCTTTTATAGTTAGTGCTTTCTATATTCAAACAAGTCATTTCATACCTCAGGATTACAAAATCATCTTGTGTTTTCTTCGGGAAGCTTTATAGTTTTCCTTTTTCTTTTTTTTTGAGTCGGAGTCTGGCTCTGTTGCCCAGGCTAGAGCGCAATAGCCGGATCTCAGCTCACTGCAAGCTCCGCCTCCCGGGTTTACGCCGTTCTCCTGCCTCAGCCTCCCGAGTAGCTGGGACTACAGGTGCCCGCCGCCACGCCCGGCTAGTTTTTTTTTTTTTGTATCTTTTTAGTAGAGACGAGGTTTCACCGTGTTAGCCAGGATGGTCTCGATCTCCTGACCTCGTGATCCGCCCGTCTCGGCTTCCCAAAGTGCTAGGATTGCAGGCTTGAGCCACCGCACCCGGCCTAGTTTTCCTTTTTCTATTTTGATGTGTGTGTGTGTGTGTGTGTGTGTGTGTGTGTGTATATATATTCTATCTCAATTTTTAAATATGGGGTGAGGTAAGAGTTCTAGGTTCTGTTTTCTTTCATACTAGTATCTAGTTATTTCAGCACCATTTGTAGAAAAGTCTATCATTCCCATAAATTACCTTGGCACCTTAATGAAAAATTGAGTGACCACATATGTCTAAATCTATTTCCTGTTTGTTTCCTTTTGCCACTGGATCTCTTTTTCTGTTGTCACCCTTCTTCCATTTTCATTTAAGCGCCAGCTTTCTTAGGCTCAAGCTTTATTTAGGACTCTTATTTCCTCTATCTATTTCTATTAGGTCTAGGGTGCTATTCTTGTTGCTCTGCACGATTCTTCAGTCCTAAGGTTCTTTGTTGGTGGCTTCTATAGACACCTTCAATGTGGCATGTGTTTTTATCACTCATCACTGTATGTTTGACTTTCTCTTTGTAAATTTTCATTGACTATTCTAAATTACCTGTACTTTTTCTTCAGACTGGTGCTACATTTTAAAAGATAATGTTTTACCTAATTTAGCATTTCTAAGTGTTTGCAAAAGGAGGGATTTTTAGAATATCTAAACCACCATAGTACTGGGAACAGAAACCTTACAGTTAAATCTTCATTCATTCTGGATTACACTCTTTATCATAATAAAATATCCTTATATTAAAAACCACTTGATTCTTTCCCTTCGTCCTCTGAATGTGATCTCTAATTAGTATCCCAACAACTCTTTCATTCTGTCCATGCTTTCCTAGCATGCCTTTAACCATCTTCTTATTTTCAACATTTTTGAAACCTTTAGATGAATTTTTATGTTACAAGTTTAGGTTTCACTTTGTTATTCAGTTTGTCTTTGCTCTTAAGTAATAGTGTTAAACTCACTTTCATTCATCGATATTAGAGTTATATGTAGTCTTTATGCAATTATCATAGTATTTGCTATGGTTTCTGTTGCCTAAATATGTTTTTATATGATCACTCTATGATCCATTAAATATGTCATTATATAATCCATGTTTTCCTGTTTTTGTTTAGTATACACCGTTAGTAATTTAAAGGTTTGGTTTGGAATCCATTGGTTATCTTTATAACTAATGTTTTGTGTGATATACTTGGTTCTCTATTTTATTGCTTATTGTTTTCTTATTCCCAGTTATATGCAATGACATTGGTATATTGCCTTTTTCTCCCTCTCTGTCCTTTCTGAGCACATGATATCGATTGGTTAAATTATTTTTTTCATGTTCACCTTTATATCTTTAATAATACTTGCACTTTTCATTTATAAAAATACTTACATGGCTGGGCATGGTGGCTCATGCCTGTAATCCTAGCACTTTGGGAGGCCGAGGTGGGCGGATCACGAGGTCAGGAGATCCAGACCATCCTGGCTAACACAGTGAAACCCCATCTCTAAAAATACAAAAAAAAATTAGCCGGGCCTGGTGGCCTGCACCTGTAATCCCAGCTACTCAGGCTGCTGAGGCAGGGGAATTGCTTGAACCAGGGAGGTGGAGGTTGCAGTGAGCGGAGATTGCGCCACTGCATTCCAACCTGGGCGACAGAGCGAGACTATGTCTCAAAAAAAAAAAAAAAAAAAAAAGTTAGCCGGGGGTGGTGGCACATTACTGTAATCCCAGCTACTCGGGAAGCTGAGGCAGGAGAATCGCATGAACCTAGGAGGTGGAATTTGCAGTGAGCCAAGATCGTGCCACTGCGTTCCAGCCTGGGTGATAGAGCAAGACTCTGTCTCAAAAAAAATAAATTAAGTTAAAAAAAGTACGCTTTCCTTTCGCTGCTGCGGCCACAGCCATGAGTATGCTCAGGCTTCTGAAGAGGCTCGCCTCTAGTGTCCTCCGCTGTGGCAAGAAGAAGGTCTGGTTAGACCTTAATGAGACCAATGAAATCGCCAATGCCAACTCCCGTCAGCAGATCCGAAAGCTGATCAAAGATGGGCTGTGACTGTCCATTCCCCAACGGGATGTGGGAAAAATACCTTGGCCCGCCGGAAGGGCAGGCACATGGGCATAGGTAAGCGGAAGGGTACAGCCAATGCCGGAATGCCAGAGAAGGTCACGTGGATGAGGAGAATGAGGATTCTGTGCCGGCTGCTCAGAAGATACCGTGAGTCTGAGAAGATTGATCGCCCCATGTATCACAGCCTGTACCTGAAGGTGAAGGGGAATGTGTTCAAAAACAAGCGTATGCTCATGGAACACATCCACAAGCTAAAGGCAGACAAGGCCGGCAAGAAGCTCCTGGCTGACCAGGCAGAGGCCCGCAGGTCTAAGACCAAGGAAGCACGCAAGCGCCTGAAGAGCGCCTCCAGGCCAAGAAGGAAGAGATCAGAGATCATCAAGACTTTGTCCAAGGAGGAAGAGACCAAGAAATAAAAGCTCCCCCTTTGTCTGTACATACTGGCCTCCGTGATTACATAGATCAGCCATTAAAATAAAACAAGCCTTTTTCTGCAAAAAAAAAAAAAAAAAAAAAACCTAATTTTCTTTACCAACTTTAAACTTTGCCTTTGTTTCCTCTTTACCTTCAATTTCTGTGTTGTGATTATTTATAACTTACATTGTCATCTGTAAACCAGATTATTTAAAAGTTAAGTTATTTTCATTGCTTCCCTCGGTCCCTTCTGTTTCTGCACAGTGTCCTTTGGTTGAAGTTATCAAAGTTTGTTAAAAAGAGCTGGGTCTGTTAACAGTGACTCATGCCTATAATTCCATCATTTTGGGAGGCTGAGGCAGGAGAGTCACTTGAGCCCAGGAGTTCAAGACTTGCCTGGGCAACATAACGAGACCCTGTCTTGAATGAATGAATGAATGAATAAATACCTAAATAAGTAAATAAGAAGTAATGTGAGGCCAGGTGTGGTGGCCAACTCCTGTAATCCCAGTACTTTGGGAGGCCAAGGCAGGTGGATCACCTGAGATCAGGAGTTCAAAACCAGCCTGGCTAACATGGTAAGACCCCGTCTCTACTAAGCATACAAAAAATTAGTCAGCGTGGTGGTGTGTGCCTATAGTCCCAGCTACTCAAGAGGCTGAGGCAGGAGAGAATTGCTTGAACCTGGGAGGCAGAGGTTGCAGTGAGCCGAGATCGCACCACTGTACTCCAGCCTGGGCAACAGAATGAGATTCTATCTCAAACAAAAGAAGTAATGTGAAGTCTATTCCCTAATTTCTTGTACTTTATTTATATTTTTTCTTCTTTGTTTCCTTCTTTTTTGATAACGTAAGAGATTTATATATTTTTGGAATACATGTGATAATTTGATAGATTCATATAATGTGGAAAGTTCAAATTGGGATAATTGGGATATCCATCACCTTAAATATTTATATTTTCTTTATGTTAGGAATATTCAAATTTTTCTCTTCTAGCTATTTTGAAATGTACAATAGATTAATACTAACTATAGTCACCCTACTGATCTACCAAACGTTAGGTCTTATTTCTTCTATCTAACTGTATATTTGTACCCATTAATCAATCTCTTCATTCTCCCCTCCCCACTACCCTTCCCAACCACTAGTGGCCACTAAGGCACTCTGTACCTTTGTGAGATTCGCTTTTTGAGCTCCCACATATGAGTGCGAACATGTGATATTTGTCTTTTTGTGCTTGGCTTATTTCACTTAGCATCATGACCTCCAGTTCCATCCATGTTGCTGCAGATGAGAGGATTTTATTCTTGTTTGTGGCTGAATAATATACATTGTGTGTGTGTATATATATATATCACATTTTCTTTTTCCATTCATCTACTCATGGGCATTTAAGTTGATTACACATTTTGGCTGTTGAGAACATTGCTACAGTAAGCATAAGAGTGCAGATACCTCTTGATTTCTTTTCTTTTGGATATATACCCAGTAGTGGAGTTGCTAGATCAGTGGTATTTCTATTTTTAGTTTCTTGAGGAACCTCCATATTGGTTTCCATAGCAGCTGTACTGATTTACATTCCTACCAACAGAGTGCAAGGTTTCTCCTTTCTCTACATCTTTACCAACATCCCTTATTCTCAATTTTTTTTGATAAAAGCAATTTTAACTGCGGTGAGATGATATCTCACTGTGGTTTTAATTTGCTTTTCTCTGATGATTAGTGATGTGTAACATTTTTATATACCTGTTGGCAGTTTATATATCTTCCTTGAGAATTGTCTGTTTAGATCTTTTGTCCATTTTTTCATTGGAATATTTTTTTTTGCTATAAGTTTCTTAGATATTCTGCCTATTAATTTCTCATCAGATAGACATTTTGCAAATATTCTCTTATATTCTAAAAATATCCTTTTACTCACTTTATAATTACACATCTGTTAGGTAAGAAATTCCTCAGACCCACTTTATTTCCTTTTGTAGGCAGTGCTCACTGTTTGCTGTAGACTAGTCTGAGGGCTCGCTGAATTTTTTTCTACTTGGAAGTGATGAGTTTTTTACCTCACTACCCATTTTTTGCAGTCCAGTACTAGAATATGTCTTGGGATTGACCTTTATGTTTCTCTTTTTCTTGGATGTGCCATATTATTTTATTTTCTAGTTTACATTTTTCTTCTGTTTCTGGAAACTATTACATTGAGAACAGTTGTTTACTTTTTTCATTTTGGCTTGCTTCTTTGAAGACTTCAAATATGCTTGTATTTGTTAATTCGTCTTGGCCTATTTATATCACTATTTTTTTTCTCATTTCCATTCTTAATTTTTTTTTTCTCCATAACCCCCCTTTTTTTTTGTTTAAATTCTTTCTGAAAATTTCCTTTTCAATCCTATTCTGTGTGTACTTTCCTATTTTAGTAGTACCTGTTCTGTCTTCTGCTTCCATTAGACCTTCATTTCAGTTTTGTTTATTTATGTATTTTATTATTTCTCTAACCTGTAAATTCACATCTTATTTCTTCATGTTTTTGACTATAGCACCCCTGAGCTCCTGCATCTCCTCTTTATGTTTTCTGTGTTACAGAGGTGATTGCTTCTTTAAGTTTATATTTGTGGCAATATATTTGACTATAATTTTCATCTGCTTCATAACTTTTTCTTGTGTGTTTCCATTTGATTTTTCTTTTTCTTTCCTTCATTTTATTTGTAGAATTCCTTTTTTAAGAATGACTGCTCATCATACAATGAGGAATATTTTTTCCTGCGCATACTGTTTGCAAAAGTCATCTTGGAGGGCTAGAGCAATGTTATAGACTAACACCTGTTCTCCTTATGACACTGTTTTTGTATGTAATTGATTTCTTTTGCTATGACACTATTTTTGTATGTAATTGATTTCTTTTGATTATATAGCATACTTTGTTTTATTATGCTATATAGGATAATCAAATATATATGCTATATAGTATAATCAAATATAATATGCTGTATTTGATTATATAACGTACTTTGTTTTATTATGATTTGCTTTATTGTGCTTTGTATATATTGTGTTTTTTACAAATTGTGCTTTGCATATATTGTGCTTTGCATATAGTGTGGTTTTTACAAATTGTGCTATATAGTATAATCAAATATAGTATACTATATAGTATAATCAAATATATATGCTATACAGTATATACAGTATACTGTATATACAGCATACTATATTTGATTATATAGCATAGTTTGATTCATTATGATTTGCTTTATTGTGCTTTGCATATATTGTGGTTTTTACAAGTTGAAGGTTTGTGGTATTCCTGCATTAAGCACATCTTTTGGAACCATTTTTCCAACAGCATGTGTTAGGTTTGTGTCTGTGTGTCGTATTTTGGTAATTCTCAATATTTCAAAACATTTCATTATCTGTTATGGTGATCAGTAATTAGTGATCTTTGAGTTTACTATTATAATTGTTTTGGGGTGCCATGAATGATACCAATTCGTATAAGATGGTGAACCTAATGGATAAATATTGTGTGTGTTCTAACTGCTCCACCGACTTGCTCTTCCTCTGTCTTTTCCTCTCCACAGGCCTCTGTATTCCCTAAGACAAAACAATATTGAAATTAGCTCAGTTAATAACCCTACAGTGGGCTGTAAGTGTTCAAGTACCAGGAAGGATCATACATCTCTCACTTTAAATCAAAAACTAGAAATGATCATGCTTAGTGAGGAAGGCAGGTCGAAGTGGATATAGGCTAAAAGCTAGGCCTGCTGTGCCAGTTAGCCCAAGTTGTGGATTGCAAAGGAAAAGTTCTTGAGGGAAATGAAATGTGCTCCTCCAATAAATAAATGAGAGATAAGAAAGCGAAACAGCCTTATTGCAGATGTGGAGAAAGTTTCAGTGGTGTGTATAGAATATCAAACCAGTCACAACATTGCCTTATACCAAAGCCTAATCCAGAGTAAGGCCCTAACTCTTTTCAGTTTTATGAAGGCTGAGAGGTGAGAAACCTGCAGAAGAAAAATTTGAAGCTAAAGAGGTTGGTTCATGAAGATTAAGGAAAAATGCCATCTTCATAATATAAATGTGCAAGGTGAAGCAGCAGGTGCTGATGTAGAAGCTGCAGCAGGTTACTCAGATCTAGCTAAGATCATTGATGAAAGTGACTACACTAAATAACAGATTTTGATTGTAGATGAAACAGACTTCTATAGGATGAAGATACCATCTAAAACTTTCATAGTTAGAGAGAAGTCAATGCCTGGCTTAAAAGCTTTAAAAGATAGGTTTTCTTGTTAGGGACTAATGCAGCTGGTGACATTAAGGTGAAGCCAGTGCTCATTGACCATCTGAATATCCTAGGGCACTTTAGAGTTATCCTAAATCTACTCTGCCTGTATTCTATAAATAGAACAACAAAGCCTGGATGACAGTACATCTCTTTGTAGCGTGGTTTACTGAATATTTTAAGCCTACCATTGAGACTTACTGCTCAGAAAAAATATTCCTTTCAAAATATTATAACTCATTGACAATGGACCTGGTCACCCAAGAGCTCTATTGCAGACGTACAAGATGAATGTTTTCGTGCCTGGTAACACAGCATCCATTCTGTAGCCCATGTATCAGGGAGTAATTTTGACTTTTAGGTCTTAATTTTTAAGAAATACATTTTGTAAGACTGTAGTTGCCAAAGATAATTATTCCTCTGATGGAACTGGACAGAGTAAATTGAAAACCTTCCGGAAAGGATTATTCTAGATGCCATTAAGGACATTCGTAATTCATAGGAGGAGGTTAAAATGTAAAATTAATAGGAATTTGGAAGAAGTTGATTCCAATCCTCATGGATTACTTGGAGGGGTTCAAGACTTCAGTAGAGGGGGCTGGGTGCAGTGGCTTGCCTGTAATCCCAGCACTTTGGGAGGCCAAGCGGGTGGATCACCTGAGGTCAGGAGTTTTGAGACCAGTCTGGTCAACATGGCAAAACCCCATCTCTACTAAAAATACAAAAATTAGCCAGGCATACTGGCAACCACCTGTAATCCCGACTACTCAGAAGGCTGAGGCAGGAGACTTGCTTGAACCCAGGAGGCAGAGGTTGCATTGAACTGAGATCACACCACTGCACTCTAACCTGCTCAACAGAGCAAGATTCCTCTTATATTGGAAAAAAAAAAAAAAAGACTTCAGTGGAGAACCTAACTGCAGATGTGGAAATAGCAAGAGAATTAGAATTAGAAGTGGAGCCTGAAGATGTGACTGAATTGTTGCAATCTCACATTAAAACTTGAATGGATGAGGAGTTGCTTCTTATGGATGAGCAAAGAAAGTGGTTTCTTGAGATGGAATCTACTCCTGGTGAAGATGCTGTGAGCATTGTTGAAATGACAACAAAAGATTTAGAATAAAACGTATACCGAGTTGATAAAGCATCAGCAGATTGGAGAGTATTGATTTCAATTTTGAAAGAACTTCTACTGTTACTAGAATGCTTTCAAACAGCAATGCATGCTTTGAGAAATCTTTCATGAAAGAAAGAGTCCATTGATGTGGCATAAGTCATTGTTGCCTTATTTTCAAGCAATTGCCACAGCTGTTACACCCTTCAGCAACCACCACCTCGATTAGTCAGCAGCCATCAACAAACATTGAGGTAAAACCCTTCACTCTCCATATTTATCACTGGATATGTGTATTTGTGAATATACATGGTTAATAATTGTTAAATATATTAATACATGAAATTTTTAGTATACAGTTGAATAAGAATGTTTCTTATTTGTCATTTATTTATTCACATCTGAGGAGACGTAAGAAGGAAATGTAATCCAAAAAGATTACAACTCTCTAAACAATCACATGTTCATTGCCATTTTTTAGCAATGTTTTAAAACTAAAGTATGTATATTGTTTTAGACATGCTATTGCATACTTAATAGGCTACATTATGGTGTAAACAGAGCTTTAATATACACTGGGAAACAAGTCTGTGTGACTCACCTTTTTATGACATTAGCTTTATTGAGGTGATCTAGAATGAAACCCGCAATATCTCCAAGGTATGCCTGTATCAGTCTGACAGTATTGTGACCAACTATAAAGATTAAATGCCATGTTTATGACAGCACCCTGCACAGTGCCTCTAGGGGAGCAGACACTGTAAATAGTGACTGCTATAATAATTATAGTAATAATCTATCTCATTTTGGGCTGAATTCACAATATCTTGGAGGTATGCCTGTATTTTCTGAATCAAAAGAAAGATGGCTAGCAGGGCAAAGTCTCTCATACATTCCCCTGCCTTAATGTGACTACTTCCTACATTCAGCATTTGTTGTTGAGCCTTGCCTGCTTCTCTTCTCCTCCACCCAGACTGGCCCCAGCAATAGACAGTGGACATATCATCCTGCGTTGCTGCAAAGAAGGGATTCTTGACTTTGCAACATACCTGTTCCTCCTACTTTGAAACTCTGTTTGGCTGTTATGTTATGTTATGTTATGTTATGTTATGTTATGTTATGTTATGTCATGTTATGTTTGTTTGGTTTTGTTTCTCTGAGATGTATAGCCTGAAGTGTTCTTTCTAGGTATAATCCTTCAGTTATTGGGGTTTTTAAAGTATATTTATTTTTTAATTTATTTTTCTTTTTTTGAGACAGTCTCACTCTGTTGTCCAGGCTGGAGTGCGGTGGCGCAATCTTTGCTCACTGCAACCTCTGCCTCCCAGGTTCAAGTGATCCTCCCACCTCTTCCTCGTGAGTAGCTGGGATTTACAGGTGCCCACCACCTCGCCTGGCTAATTTTTATATTTATATATATATATATATAAATTTTTTTATTATTATACTTTAAGTTATAGGGTACATGTGCACAACGTGCAGATTTGTTATGTATGTATACATGTGCCATGTTGGTGGGCTGTACCCATTAACTCGTCATTTACATTAGATATATCTCCTAATGCTATCCCTCTCCCCTCCCTCCTCCCCATAATAGGCTCCGGTGTGTGATGTTCCTCTTCCTGTGTCCAACTGATCGAATTGTTGAATTCCCACCTATGAGGGAGAGCATGCGGTGTTTGGTTTTCTGTTCTTACGATAGTTTGCTGAGAATGATGGTTTCCAGCTGCATCTATGTCCCTACAAAGGACACGAACTCATCCTTTTTTATGGCTGCATAGTATTCCATGGTGTATATGTGCCACATTTTCTTAATCCAGTCTGTCACAGATGGACATTTGGGTTGATTCCAAGTCTTTGCTATTGTGAATAGTGCCGCAATAAACATACGTGTGCATGTGTCTTCATAGCAGCATGGTTTATAATCCTTTGGGTATATACCCAGTAATGGGATGGCTGGGTCAAATGGTATTTCTACTTCTAGATCCTTGAGGAATCGTCACACTGTTTTCCACAATGGTTGAACTAGTTTACAGTCCCACCAACAGTGTAAAAGTGTTCCTATTTCTCCACATCCTCTCCAACACCTGTTGTTTCCTGATTTTTTAATGATTGTCATTCTAACTGGTGTGAGATGGTATCTCATTGTGATTTTGATTTGCATTTCCCTGATGGCAAGTGATGATGAGCATTTTTTCATGTGTCTGTTGGCTGTATGAATGTCGTCTTTTGAGAAGTGTCTGTTCATATACTTTGCCCACTTTTTGATGGGGTTGTTTGTTTTTTGCTTGTAAATTTGTTTGAGTTCTTTGTAGATTCTGGATATTAGCCCTTTGTCAGATGAGTAGATTGTAAAAATTTTCTCCCATTCTGTAGGTTGCCTGTTCACTCTGATGGTAGTTTCTTTTGCTGTGCAGAAGCTCTTTAGTTTAATTAGATCCCATTTGTCAATTTTGGCTTTTGTTGTCATTGCTTTTGGTGTTTTAGACATGAAGTCCTTGCCTATGCCTATGTCCTGAATGGTATTACCTTGGTTTTCCTCTAGGGTTTTTATGGTTTTAGGTCTAACATTTAAATCTCTAATCCATCTTGAATTAATCTTTGTATAAGGAGTAAGGAAAGGATCCAGTTTCAGCTTTCTATTTATGGCTAGCCAATTTTCCCAGCACCATTTATTAAATAGGGAATCCTTTCCCCATTTCTTGTTTTTGTCAGGTTTGTCAAAGATCAGATGGTTGTAGACATGTGGTATTATTTCTGAGGGCTCTGTTCTGTTCCATTGGTCTAAATCTCTGTTTTGGTACCAGTACCATGCTGTTTTGGTTACTGTAGCCTTGTAGTATAGTTTGAAGTCAGGTAGCATGATGCCTCTAGCTTTGTTCTTTTTGCTTAGGACTGTCTTGGTAATGTGGGCTCTTTTTTGATTCCATATGAACTTTAAAGCAGTTTTTACCAATTCTGTGAAGAAAGTCATTGGTAGCTTAATGAGGATGGCCTTGAATCTATAAATTACCTTGGGCAGTATGACCATTTTCACAATATTGATTCTTCCTATCCACGAGCATGGTATGTTCTTCCATTTGTTTGTGTCCTCTTTGATTTCACTGAGCGGTGGTTTATAGTTCTCCTTGAAGAGGTCCTTTACATCCCTTGTAAGTTGGATTCCTAGGTATTTTATTCTCTTTGAAGCTACTGTGAATGGGAGTTCATTCATGATTTGGCTCTCTGTTTGTCTGTTACTGGTGTGTAAGAATGCTTGTGATTTTTGCACATCGATTTTGTATCCTGAGACTTTGCTGAAGTTACTTATCAGCTTAAGGAGATTTTGGACTGAGACGATGGGGTTTTCTAAATATACAATCATGTCATCTGCAAACAGGGACAATTTGACTTCTTCTTTTCCTCACTGAATACTCTTTATTTCTTTCTCTTGCCTGATTGCCCTAGCCAGAACTTCCAAGGCTGTGTTGAATAGGAGTGGTGCGAGAGGGCATCCCTGTCTTGTGCCAGTTTTCAAAGGGAATGTTTCCAGTTTTTGCCCATTCAGTATGATATTGGCTGTGGGTTTGTCATAAATAGCTCTTATTATTTGTAGATACGTTCCATCAATACCGAATTTATTGAGAGTTTTTAGCATGAAGGGCTGTTGAATTTTGTCAAAGGCCTTTTCTGCATCTATTGAGATACTCATGTGGTTTTTGTCTTTGGTTCTGGTTTATATGCTGGATTACGTTTATTGGTTTGGTATGTTGAACCAGCCTTGCATCCCAGGGATGAAGCCCACTTGATCATGGTGGATAAGTTTTTTGATGTGCTGCTGGATTTGGTTTGCCAGTATTTTATTGAGAATTTTTGCATCTGTGTTCATCAGGGATATCAGTCTAAAATTCTCTTTTTTGTTGTGTCTCTGCCAGACTTTGGTATCAGGATGATGTTGGCCTCATGAAATGAGTTAGGGAGGATTCCCTCTTTCTCTGTTCATTGGAATAGTTTCAGAAGGAATGGTACCAGCTCCTCCTTGTACCTCTGGTAGAATTTGGCTGTGAATCTGTCTGGTCCTGGACTTTTTTTGGTTGGTAGGCTATTAATTATTACCTCGATTTCTGAGCCTTGAATTGGTCTATTTAAGGATTCAGCTTCTTCCTAATTTAGTCTTGGTTGAGTGTAACTGTCCAGGAAATTATCTATTTCTTCTAGGTTGTCTAGTTTATTTGCATAGAGGTGTTTATGGTATTCTCTGATGGCAGTTTGTATTTCTGTGGGGTCGGTGGTGATATCCCCTTTGTCATTTTTTATTGCATCTATTTGATTCTTCTCTCTTTTCTGCTTTATTAGTCTTGCTAGCGGTCTATCAGTTTTGTTGATCTTTTCAAAAAACCAGCTCCTGGATTCATTGAATTTTGGAGGGTTTTTTATGTCTCTATCTCCTTCAATTCTGCTCTGATCTTAGTTATTTTTTGCCTTCTGCTAGCTTTTGAATATGTTTGCTCTTGCTTCTCTAGTTCTTTTAATTGTGATGTTAGGGTGTCAGTTTTACATCTTTCCTGCTTTCTCTTATGGGCATTTAGTGCTATAAATTTCCCTCTACACACTGCTTTAAATGTGTCCCAGAGATTCCGATATGTTGTATCTTTGTTCTCGTTGGTTTCAAAGAACATCTTTATTTCTGCCTTCATTTCATTATGTACCCAGTAGTCATTCAGGAGCAGATTGTTCAGTTTCCATGTAGTTGAGCGGTTTTGATTGAGTTTCTTAGTCCTGAGTTCTAGTTTGATTGCACTGTGGTCTGAGAGACAGTTTGTTATAATTTCTGTTCTTTTACATTTGCTGAGGAGTGCTTTACTTCCAACTATATTTTCAAGTTTGGAATAAGTGCAATGTGGTGCTGAGAAGAATGTATATTCTGTTGATTTGGGGTGGAGAGTTCTGTAGATGTCTATGAGGTCCACTTGGTGCAGAGTTGAGTTCAATTCCTGGATATCCTTGTTAACTTTCTGTCTCGTTGATCTGTCTTATGTTGACAGTGGGGTGTTAGTCTCCCATTATTATTGTATGGGAGTCTAAGTCTCTTTGTAAGTCTCTAAGGACTTGCTTTATGAATCTGGGTGCTCCTGTATTGGGTGCATATATTTTTAGGATAGTTATCTTTTCCTGATGAATTGATCCCTTTACCATTATGTAATGGCCTTCTTTGTCTCTTTTGATCTTTGATGGTTTAAAGTCTGTTTTATCAGAGACTAGGATTGCAACCCCTGCTTTTTTTTTTGTTTTCCGTTTGCTTGGTAGATCTTCCTCCATCCCTTTATTTTGAGCCTATGTATGTCTCTGCATGTGAGTTGGGTCTCCTGAATACAGCAAACTGATGGTTCTTGGCTCTATCCAATTTGCCAGTCTGTGTCTTTTAATTGGACCATTTAGTCCATTTACATTTAAGGTTAGTATTGTTATGTGTGAACTTGATCCTGTCATTATGATATTAGCTGGTTGTTTTTCTCGTTAGTTGATGCAGTTTCTTCCTAGCATCGATGGTCTTTACATTTTGGCATGTTTTTGCAATGGCTGGTACCAGTTGTTCCTTTCCATGTTTAGTGCTTCCTTCGGGATCTCTTGTAGGGCAGGCCTGGTGGTGACAAAATCTCTAAGCATTTGCTTGTCTGTAAAGGATTTTATTTCTCCTTCATTGATGAAACTTAGTTTGGCTGGATATGAAATTCTGGGTTTAAAATTCTTTTCTTTAAGAATGTTGAATATTGGCCCCCACTCTCTTCTGGCTTGTAGAGTTTCTGATGAGAGATCTGCTGTTAGTCTGATGGGCTTCCTTTTGTGGGTAACCCTACCTTTCTCTCTGGCTGCCCTTAACATTTTTTCCTTCATTTCAACTTTGGTGTATCTGAGAATTACGTGTCTTGGAGTTGCTCTTCTCGAGGAATATCTTTGTGGTGTTCTCTGTATTTCCTGAATTTGAATGTTGGCCTGCCTTACTAGATTGGGGACGTTCTCCTGGATGATATCCTGCAGAGTGTTTTCCAACTTGGTTCCATTTTCCCCGTTACTTTTAGGCACACCAATCAGACGTAGATTTGGTCTTTTCACATAATCCCGTGTTTCTTGGAGGCTTCGTTCATTTCTTTTTACTCTTTTTTCTCTACACTTCTCTTCTCACTTCATTTCATTCATTTGATCTTCAATCACTGATACTCTTTCTTCCAGTTGATCGAGTCGGTTACTGAAGCTTGTGCATTTGTCACGTAATTCTCGTGTCATGTTTTTCATCTCTATCAGTTCTTTTAAGATCTTCTCTGCATTGATTATTCTAATTATTCATTCATCCATTATTTTTTCAAGTTTTTTACATTCTTTGTGCTGGGTACGTAGTTCCTCCTTTAGCTTTGAGAAGTCTGATCGCCTGAAGCCTTCTTCTCTCAACTCGTCAAAGTCATTCTCCGTTCAGCTTTGTTCCAGTGCTGGTGATGAGCTGCGTTCCTTTGGAGGGGGAGATGCACTCTGATTTTTTGAAGTTCCAGCTTTTCTCCACTGCTTTTTCCCCATCTTTGTGGTTTTATCTGCCTTTGGTCTTTGATGATGGTGACGTACTGATGGGGTTTTGGTGTGGGTGTCCTTTCTGTTTGTTCGTTTTCCTTCTAACTGTCAGGACCCTCAGCTGCGGGTCTGTTGGAGATTGCTTGAGGTCCACTCCAGACCCTGTTTGCCTGGGTATCAGCAGCAGAGATTGCAGAAGATAGAATATTGCTGAACAGCGAGTGTTACTGTCTGATTCTTGCTCTGGAAGCTTCGTCTCAGGGGTGTACCCAGCCGTGTGAGGTGTGAGGTGTCGGTCTGCACCTAGTGGGGGATGTCTCCCAGTTAGGCTACTCAGGGGTCAGGGACCCACTTGAGCAGGCAGTCTGTCCGTTCTCAGATCTCAACCTCCATGCTAGGAGAACCACTGCCCTCTTCAAAGCTGCCCAATTTTTTTATATTTTTGGTAGAGGCGGGGTTTCACCATATTGGCCAGGCTGATCTCCAACTCCTAATCTCAAGTGATCTGCCCACTTTGGCCTCCCAAAGTGCTGGGATTACACTTATTGGTGTGAGCCACCATAATACTTAAAATATTTATTAAATATTTTAATTAAATTAATTAATTAATTTATTTTATTAATATTTATCAAATATTTAAAAACCCC
Organism: Piliocolobus tephrosceles; assembly: GCF_002776525.5. Classification (NCBI taxonomy): domain Eukaryota; kingdom Metazoa; phylum Chordata; class Mammalia; order Primates; family Cercopithecidae; genus Piliocolobus; species Piliocolobus tephrosceles. The sequence goes on along the minus strand of NC_045444.1, from coordinate 19,404,938 downwards.
ACAGGTTTTTGAAATATTTAGTATTTTGGTAAACTATCTTTTTGTTTTACCATTTGAGATTTTTAGGTTTCTCCCAGTTTTTTCATAGATATGAAATAACCATGCATTAAGTCTTTGAATCTCTGCTCCATCAAGCTTAGTGTTAGAGACATTACCTAATTTTTTATTAATGGGTGTGTATGTGATATATTTATTTCTGAATATGTATATTTGTGAATATAAATGGTTAAAAATAATTGACAAATGTATTAATACATGAAATTTTTAGTATACAGTTGAACAAGAACATTTGCTACTTGTCATGTACTTATTCATTCAGGAGATGTAAGAAGCCTGTGATTGAATGAAATTATTTGGCTTAGCATTGTACATTTTCTTTTTTGTCTTTCTCATTAGTTCATACTCTTTGTATGGATAGTGTTCTGAAATAAAGTGAATTTTATTTTTTCTGGAAATCCGGGCAGAGCAATTTGTTTTAATTGTCTATCTGGGGCAGAAAAGACTTTGTTGTATTTAAGGCATTTGCAAAAATGATAAGAGAAGATTTCATAGTAATTTTTATTCTTTAAAAGTATCACTTGATACAGCCTAAATTCTTTCATTGTTTTCTTTTCTCTCTTAAAATTGAAGTTTTCTGTTACATTACCCATTTAGGTGTGCTGTTTTTGTTGTCTTATAATCCTTAATTATTTGGCTGACTATAGATTGAATTTTTGCATCAGTGAACAAAAATTTTGAAATACCTGGTGGTCTTCCTATAAGAAGATTCTTTGTTAAATTATTTTAAGGGCATAAATTTCCTTGTGTATCATCTCAGCCTAACAAGGTAAGGGTAATTAAGTGAAAGTATGAATGAACCCTAAGTATGAGAAAATAAAAAAGCCAAAAGAGGTAAGTCACAAAAATTTATGAGTTAATTGCATACTGCCTGATTTATCCTAATTTATGAGAAACCATATCTTGGATTCTGTATTAATTTGATTTGTAGATTAACATTATTGTTTTATGCTCTCTTCAAGCAGGGTGGGTCCTGTAAGAGTGTCTGTAGAGACTTGGCTGTCCATGTCTGAAGTGTTATGCATGCATGTATCAATAGGTGCCCTTTTTTTTTTTTCTTTTTTTGGAGACAGATTCTTGCTCTGTTGTCTAGGCTGGAGTACAATGGCGCAATCTCGGCTCACTGCAACCTCCGCCTCCTGGGTTCAAGCGATTCTCCCTCCTCAGCCTTCTGAGTAGATGGAGTTACAGGCACCCACCATCATGTCCAGCTAATTTTTGTATTTTTGTAGAGATGGGTTTTCACCATGTTGGCCAGGCTGGTCTTGAACTCCGGACATCAGGTAATCTGCCTGCCTCAGCCTCCCAAAGTGCTGGGATTACAGGCATGGGCCACCGTGCCTGGCCAATAGGTGTACTTTTTAGCAGATGAACTTAACTGCTGTTTTCGTTGTAGATAAACCTTCCACTTTATCAGACTCTTGATCTGAAAGTACCCTTCTACAATTCTCTAGCCAGTGAATTTCCGAATAATGTTAAGTTGCATTGGTGAACATATGTAAATTTCCGTTGGAGATATGCATATATAAGAACAAAATTGGAATGCCACTACATACATACCCACCAGAATGAGTGCATTAAAAAAAAAAAAAGACAATACCAGCAAGGATGTGAAACAATGTTAACTGTCTTATACTATTGTTAGAAGGGTAAATTGGCACAACTACTTTGGAAAACTGTTTGGCAGTGTCTACTGTAGATGAACACATGTGTTTTCTGAGAGCTAGTAATCCTTGCTATAGGTATATAAGTATATATAACATATAAGTATATTTACACATATATGTTTACATATATACATACGTAACATAAAATATACATATACACATGTAACCTGTATACATAAACATGTATTAAGTATATACAAACATATATAACACATATATGTTTATATAATAAGGTAATAGCAGCCCTATTCATAATAGTTAAAAATAGTAGCCCTATTCATAATAGTTAACTTCAGCTGTCTATCCACCCTCTAATGGGAGATAATCATGGTATATTCACGTAATGGAAAACTTAAAACAATGAGAATAAATAAATTTATAGCTACCATAACAACTGGATGAATTTTTCAAACATAGTGTTGAGTGAAAGAAACCAGCCATGAAAGACATATTAATTGTACATACATACATGAAGTGTATTTGTCCATTTACATAGGAGTTATATAAGATACCAATTTATGCATAACCACTTATGTGAAATATAAATAATATATTAATCTGTGGTGTTCAGTGTCAGTCAGTGGCCAGCATTCAGTGGAGGTGTGGGTGTCGTGAAAAGATAGGCCACAAGAGAGGCTTTTGGGGGTGTTGATAATATTCTGTTTCTTTAACTTTGTGCTATTTACGTGGGTATGTTCTCTTAATGAAAAATTCTGAATTTTCTTAAGCCATATACTTGAGATTTGCATAATTTCTGTGTTTTTGATACTTCAGTAACATTTACTAAAAATATTAAATGTGCTTTGCTTTTCATTATATTTACATACAATGTATGTATGTATATTTATGTGTGTGTGTGTATATATGTATATTTTTAAGCATAGACACTATCGAAATAGTTCTATTTTAGGTAATTTATCAAAAAGAAAACAAATCTAATAAGCAATAAATAAGTGTGTGTGTTTGTTTTTTGTGTGTATATGTATGTGTGTGTTTCCAGACTGAACTGTTAACACTCTTTTTTCTTTTTTTGTTTTTTGAGACAGGGTCTCATTTGTCACTCAGGTTGGAGTGTGGTGGCATGGTCATGGCTCAATGCAATCTTGACTTTGAGAGCTCAAACAGTCCTCCTCCCACATCAGCCTCCTGAGTTGTAACCACAGGCACATACCATCATACCTAGCTAATAATTTTTTGGAGGCATGGAGTCTCACTGGTGTTGCCCAGGCTGGTCTCCAACTCCTGGACTTAAGCAGTCCTCCAGCTTTGGCCTCCCAAAGGGCTGAACTTACAGACCTGAGCCATCACACCTGGGCTACTCTGTTTTCTTATATTACTTTGTTAGTCAATTTTAGCAGGAAATAGAAATTTACTCAGATGATTCAACTTAAAAGATTTTAGTGGGAAACTGTTTCAGAAGTATAAGGTTAAGAGAGCCAACACTTAGTTTTACTTACCAAGAAACTGGCAATAGATAGCAACCTGTCCTGACCATTCCTAGGCCTGAGAGAACAAGTATAGCCCAGTGGGCCTTGGAGCTAAGGAAGAGGGGCCGCCGGCAGGATCCAGCTACTTCCAGACCTTCCTCTACCATTCCTTTTTCCTGTTGTGTGATCTCCAGCTGGGACCTCCATTGATCAAACTCCATTTGAAGCTAGTTGGTAAGGGAAAATTCTGTAGGAGAGAGCAAACTGAGAATAATTGGCATAACTAATTAGACTTTGAAAAACTCCAGAGAATTAGTATAGACTATGACTTTGTTTTCCCCCCAATCACCTTTTGCCTCCGTATTTCCATTTTGGGTAATTTTCTTGTTACATATACATATCCATCCATCTTTCTCCTTTCTGGTTATGTATATATATATTTACACATAACAGAGAAGAAGACATACTATACTTCACAGCAAGTAAAATGAAAAACACTAAATTTAAAATCACTAATTAAAAAGTGATGATGCATAAGCAAATATGATAAGAGTTTAAAATAGTAAAATATGTTATTAGAAATATAGAGAAGTTAGACATGGTGGCTTATGTCTATAATCCCAGCACTTTGGGATGCCAAGGTGGGAGGATAGCTTGAGCCCAGGAATTTGAGACCAGTCTGGGCAACATAGTGAGGCTCTGTGTCTATAAAAAATTTCTTTTAAGTAAAAATTAAACATTAACCAGGCATGATGGCACATGCCTATAATACCAAGCTGCTTGAAAGGCTGATGTGGAAGGATCTCTTGAGCCTGGGAGGTCAAGGCTGTAGTGAGCCATGATCACACCACTGCACTCCAGCCTGGGAGACAGAGTGAGACCCAGTCTCAAAAAAAAAAAAAAAAAAAAAAAAAGAAAAGAAAAGAAATATGGAGAGGTAAGTATTTGTTGGATTTTCTAGTTTTCTCCCAGCTGAGGTTTGTAACATAATCACCCCATGTTTAGTACCATTAAGAAATGTACAAAGTACAGCACTGCCTTTTGTTTTATCTAAACATTTTTGTTATAGGAACTTTCAAGTGTATGTAGAAGTACAGAGAGGAGTATAAGAACCCCTTGTATGGTTATTACACAACTTTAATAATTGTGAACATTTTGCTAGTTATTGATTGTTATTTCCTGTCCCTTATCTACAGACATACTTTTCTTTCCCTGGAATGTTTAAAAGAAATTTAAGAAATATTTCACCCATAAATACTTATGTTATTTTAATCTCTAACAAATAAGAAACTTTTCTCATACATACAATGTTATTTATGACAGCTATCAAAATTTAATTGCTCAATATATCTAATACTTGGTCCATATTAAAATGTCCCCACTTATTTCAAAAGTGTTTTCATGCTCTTGGTTTATTCATATTATCCATACAAGCTCCACACATTGAGTTTAGTTGTCTCTTTAACTTTTATTAGGTCAGCAAACTCATTAAACATTTTAATTTTTTTTCTTTTTTTTCTTTTGAGATGTAGTCTCGCTCTGTTGTCCAGGCTGGAGTACAGTGGTGCGATCTTGGCTCACTGCAACCTCCACCTCCCGGGTTCAAGCAATTCTCCTGCCTTAGCCTCCTGAGTAGCTAGGATTACAGGCACCTGTCACCATGTCCGGCTAATTTTGGTGTTTTTAGTAGAGACTGGGTTTTACTATGTTGGCCAGGATGGTCTTGATCTCGTGAACTCAGGTGGTCCTTCCGCCTCAGCCTCCCAGAGTGCTGGGATTACAGGTGTGAGCCACTGCACCTAGCCAAAATTTTAGTATTTTTATTTGCCTTATTAGCCACTTTAATTTTTTCTTTGGTTAATTTGAATATCCATTAGCACTTTGTATGTTTTTGTGAATCCCCAAAATAACCTAATGAAATAACTTTAAAACTTGGCCTTTCTGGAAAGTATCTGTGTAGTGCTTAGCATTGCTTTAAGTACTTAATAACACTGGGACAGCATAAAAGAAGCATGAGCTTTGGCCAAACCTGGCTTTAGGTTCTGTTCATTCCATCCATGTCAAGAGTATGCCCATGCCACCATTATGATCACGGGTATACTCTTAAAACTCTATGAAATTGAGCATGACAACATGATGCCCAGTTCAAAAGATATAGTCAAGAAGTGTTAGATTTAATTATTGTGAGTTAGTTATTTACATATTTATGAATAGATGAATCGTCTCTGCAAACTGAGGCTTTCAAAATGACTGCAGACAGAGAAGTGGATGGAGGGCAGGAAGAGGATCCTATCTAGCAGTGAAGATGTAAATGAGACCCCAATGTTAAGTGAATGCTTCATGTGTAAGTATAGACTGTAAGAAAGGGTTCTTTTTTCCCATTCAGAAACTAGAAATTGGGGAATAGTTACAAAATGCAGAAGAATGTGTTCATTTCTAACAACTAAAACTGGCTACTAGGTAAGTGAATGGTTGATTCCGCTGTTAGGCATCAACAAATGAGGAAACCAACAAATGAAGTGCAAGGTAGAACAGCCCTTTTGTCTGCAGAACAAACATGCTATGGTTCTTACTAGTTCATGAAGGCAGAGGCAGATGGAAGTATCATCCTGAAAGTCAGTGTGTGAATGGGAGTGCAGGGGTGGTGTGTTTTTGGATTAAGGTAATGCCCTTTTGAGTTGCATCTCAATTCTCGGTTTGTGATACCTCACTGGTATGTATAAAACCTTTCTTTCCCCTACTTTAGAAGAAATAACTTTGAACACCTAGATATTGAACTCGCAGCTTATCATAGTAACTGTACTATATTTAAACCAAACTACAGGTATTCTCGAAAATATTTCAGTATCTGTCCTTGTATTAGTCCTTTTAGTATTGCTATAAAGGAATATCTGATGCTTGGTAATTTATAAAGAAAATAAGTTTATTTGACTCATGGTTCTGCAGGCCGTACTAGCATAATACCAGCATCTACTTAGCAACTGGTGAGACCTCAGGAAGCTTTTACTTATAGTGGAAGGTTAGGAGCAGGCGTGTCATATGGTGAGAGAGGGAGCAAGAGAGAGAGGAGGTGCCAGCTTCTTTCGAATGATCAGATTTCATGGTAACTAAACGTGTGAGAATTCACTTCTAACCGTGGGGAGGGTACCACGCCCCCAAGAGCCAGATTCCTCCCACTAGACCCTACATCCACCTTTGGGGATCACATTTTAATAAGAGATTTGGAGGGGACAAACATCTAAATTATATCAATCCCTTAAAGAGGAAATTTAAGGCTAGAGTCGGGTTGAGTCAAACATGGCAGAATCCAATGAATTTATGTTATTTACTAAAACTGAACTGAAACTAATGGTTGGTTTTAGCATTCTAGATTAGTTTTTTGGTTTTTTGTTTGTTTGTTCATTTTTGAAATGGGGTTTTGCTGTGTCTCCTAGGCTGGAGTGCAGGGGTGCTATCATGGTTCACTGCAATCTCTGCTTTCCAGGCTCATGTGATCCTCCTGCCTCAGCCTCCCAAGTAGCTAAGACTACAGACACATGCCACCACGCCCTGCTATTTTTTGTATTTTTGTTTTTGGTAGAGACAGAGTTTCGCTATGTTGCACAGTCTGGTCTGAGACTCCTGAGATCAATCAATCTGCCTGTCTCAGCCTCCCAAAGTGCAGGAATTAGAAGCATGAGCCTCTGCGTGTGACCAAATTAGTTTTTATAAGTGTGTCTATCAGGCAAGGTAAGTTTCTTCTATAAAAAGGAATATTTTTATATTAGGTAGGATGGGAGCTTTGCAGCTGAGAAAGTGACTTCTGCCCTGGGCCACACTGCCACCTGGGGGTCTAAAAGAAAGATGGCCATTGTGTCATAGCCAGAAATATTTGACAATGATTTTGGTTCTATTTAAGACAAATACCAAGCACCATTATCATTCATAGGCACCAGAATAAATTCTGTGGGTTTACCTAATATGTGGATACACTATTATGAAAATACATTTTAAAATCGAATGTGTACTTCCATATTCTTTTCCTTTCCATCTTTTTTTAAAAGTCTTATTACCAAGTATCTTGAGACAAAGACAGTGTGCATTACCTGAGTCCTTTCATATGTATACTGCTACTTAGTACTTATAAAGAGCATTATGTGGGCAATGGTAGTAGTTTTCCAGTTATGCCATGAAATTGATTAGTAAATCAATGTCCTTTTCCCAGCTCAAATTCTTTGATCATAAAAATAGATTTTTGTGGTGTTGGTATGTATGCATATGTTTATTTTAGGTCTTTTTGGTAGATGAGTTGCTGTTACTAAATATGCCATTGGATTATTTGATCCTTTATATATAATTGAAGGACAAATATTTTATGATTTCACTAACATGAGGTACCTAGAATATTCAAATTCATAGAAACAGAAAATAGAAGGTGGCTCCCAGAGTTTATGGAGATGGGACATCATGAGAATTATCATTTAATGGGTAGAGTTTTAGTTTGAGATGATAAAGTTCAGGAGATGGATAGTTGTGATGGTTGCACAACAAAGTGAATGTACTTAATGCCATTCGACTGTATATTTAAAATGCTTAAAATAGTAAATTTTATGTTATCTATTTTACCATAATAAAAATAGTACAGCTGTACTAGTAATATTAAATGGTCCACTTTCTTAGGGTATAGGAATGAATAAAGTGAATTTGATTTTCAAAAGCACATATTATATGCTAAAAGTGTTACATATATAAGACTACAACCCTATGATGTATATACTTATTACTAGCTCTCCTTTACCTGTGAATGAACCACGTTGAGCTTAAAGTGGTTCATTTATACAAATTTATTAAAGCCTCCTGTTTGTTCAACTCTCAGTATAATTTGTCTGAGGTATAAATAAGACTTATAAGCCAGTAACAGAGGGGCTGATATTTCAACCTATTTCTGCTTGACTCTCTGTTCCACCACCCTGCCTTCCGTGAGAATATTGCAGATTCTTGTTATGATGAAATACGGACATGGCATTCTGTTATACCATCGATTCTGATGTGTCATAATGCAAGACTAGGGGAAAAAAGTCATATAGTGACAATGCAAGCATGCTGAGATAATCCCAACCTTGTGAACATCTGTGAGTTTTAAACAGGTCATATCTAATTTGAATACACTATGAGATGGAAATGATTCATATACTATGTAGTTATCTATGACAATATGTTTTGTTTTAAATTAGTTTCCCATCAGATATAAAGTTGATGCTTTTCTTTATAATGCCACAAGTCTCTGGAGTCTCTCAGGGAAGAATTTTATTCTTGTATTTATTTGCTGTTTCACTTTACATTCCTTCATTTCTGTTTTTTCTTTCTTCCTTTGGGAGCCTTCATCCTTCCAGTGACAGAAGACTGAAGTTGTCTCTTCACGATAAATAATTCAGTGAAAATGTCAGAATATAATAATTTCCGAAGTCTAGTCAAGGAATGACTGATTTTTGGTAACGCTAAAGGCAAAATAACTTTAGCCTATACCATAAAAAAGATCTGGATATTCCCTTTGTATTTCCAGTAACTTGATTTCACATATACCCTTTCCATTACCCTTCAGAAATGGAATGTTTGATGTACTGTGGAGAAAACCAAATCAGTTCAACATTTCGTGAACCCTATTACTTAACTATCTTTAGTAGCTGTGGAAATAATTCCCCAGTAAATATATGGTTACTAAATCACTGCCTAATTACCTTTCTTTACATTCAAAAATGACTATTTGATAAAATATGAAGTTTTTAAAAAGTTATGATATTTTGTTACAGTGAGGCAATTTATTTGTTTTCTTAACATCTCCCCAAAAGTCTGAAACACACTGAATGCTTCTTTGGAAGCCAAGGAGCTTGTTGCTGACATAGTAATAATTTGGTTGTTTGCACATTTTATAAAATACTAAAATGTTCCAAGTTACCATATTCCTTAAATAACTCGTGGTAAGATGTTATCGCTGAAGTGTTGGCTTGTGTGTAGGAGGGAAATTATATGTTATAGTGTTATATAAAACTGACTCATATGAGTAGGTGAAAGATCCCAAGAATACCAGGACACCCACACTAGAAAAAGCCGATATGTACACTTTCTCTTTACACTATGTTCTAGCAGGATGCTTAATGGAACTGGATATTCATTAAAGAAATTTATGTAATTTCTTTCATTGCCTTGGTGGATATCTTTCTGGTTAAAAAAAAAAAGTGAAATTTTGTGATCATTAAAAAAATTATTTTCTGTAGGATAAAAAAGCTTGACTCAGTATTTGAAGTAATTAACTTCTCTATCCTTCAGTTTTTGTTTTGTTTTGTTTTGAGATGGAGTCTCACTCTGTCATCCAGACTGGAATGCAGTGGCGTGATCTTGGATCACTGCAACCTCCACCTCCTGAGTTCAAGCAATCCTCCTGCCTCAGCCTCCTGAGTAGCTGGGATTACAGGCGCCCACCATCACTCCCAGCTAATTTTTGTATTTTTTAGTAGAGATGGGGTTTCACCATATTGGTCAGGCTAGTCTCAAGCTCCTGACTTCAGGTGATCCACCCACCTCGGCCTCTCAAAGTGCTGGGATTACAGGCGTGAGCCACCGCTTCCGGCCTGCTTCAGTTTTTTAATTAGTTAAAATCAAAAGAATAAAACATACCTACTTAGAGTGTTTTAGAAGTCTTTTTCTTTCTTTCTTTCTTTCTTTCTTTTTTTTTTTTTTTTTGAGACAGTCCAGGTTGGAGTGCAGTGGCACCATCTTGGCTCACCTCAACTTCCGTCTCCCAGGTTCAACCGATTCTCCTGCCTCAGCCTCCCGAGTAGTTGGGATTACAGGTGCCCACCACCATGCCTGGCTAAGTTTTGTATTTTTAGTAGAGATGGGGTTTTGCCATGTTTGTGAGGCTGGTATCAAACTCCTGACCTCAGGTGATCTGCCTGCCTCAGTCTCCCAAAGTGCTGGGATTACAGGCATGAATCACCATGCCCAACCTATAATATTTCTTTTCTTTTTTTTGAGACAAGAGTCTCGCTCTGTCGCCCAGGCTGGAGTGCAGCGCGATATGAGCTCCACCTCCCAGGTTCACGCCATTCTCCTGCCTCGGCCTCCCGAGTAGCTGGGACTACAGGCGCCCACCACCATGCCCACTAATTTTTTGTATTTTTTAGTAGAGATGGGGTTTCACTGTGTTGGCCAGGATGGTCTCGGTCTCCTGACCTCGTAATCTCTCCTCGGCTTCCCAAAGTGCTAGGATTACAGGCGTGAGCCACTGTGCCCGGCCCAAATATCCTTAACTGTATTTATTATGTTATCCAAAATACTGTTTTGATTAAATATCACAAGTTAGATTTTGTTTGTATGGAGAATTTTTTGTTGGTGTTTGTTTTTTAAAGAATGGTTCTGAAGTTCTTTCACAACGTACTAAGCCTTATTGTTTTATTGGAATTCTTGTTCTATTTTTAACCAACATTCTTTGTCTAAGCTGAGAATCTCAACCAATACTTAAGAAAAAATTCTGTTTTGCTGAGATGAATGTAAACCCCCTTTGAAGACAGCAGAAGGGCAGCTCTTGTGACATAGACCTTCTATAAGACATTTTCATTAACGGTGTTCAGTTACTACAAGATCTCTGTGATGGTGATGGTGTTATTCTGACTTTTTCAGAGAGAAAGCTGTGACTGTGAGAGATAAAGTAACCTGCCCCTCTAATGCAGAGTTGGGATTTGAACATAAGTCTGTCTGACAAAACCCCTGCCCTTCAATTTCTGAGTGCTATAACCATAATATATCTGCATTTCTGTATAAATATTTTTCCTTCCTCTCTGTATGGGTGTTTACATGTGTATCATACATGTGCTTCCTGTATTATTGCATGCCTGTGTCCGCCTCCAGTACAAAAAGAAATCTAACAAACTTTTAAGGAAGTGTGTCCCTGCTATCTTCTCAAAATGGGATGCTATTCAAACTGAATTAATTCTGTTATACATTAGTATGGTTATATTTTCCAGATTTAAAAAATGAATTTAAATTTATTAATTATGTTCTTAATTAATAATGATTAACCCTCCTTATGATAGTTATTTATATTAGAATTTCCATACTTGATCATGTAACTAAAGCTGTGATCAAATAATTAACATTATTTTTACAGATTGTTTATTTGTTTTAGTAAAGAGGACTCATGAAATAATTTTAAGTAAATCCAAATTTCTGGGATGTATACGTTTATCACATATATATATGTGTGTGTGTTTGTGTCTACATTCGTGTTTGTGGGTGTATCAGATTAAATTTTAATTAAGATTTGTTGTACACTTAGAAAAATATTGATTTGTAAATCTTTCTAAGCCTTTTCTTAGTGAAAACTTAATTTGATCAGGAGGGTCTTCAGAAGTTTAGTTTTGAATTGTAATCAGTCATAACTGTAACTATAGCGATCATTTCTTAGATTTATGTGGCATCTTTATTTTTTATAATTTAATACTTAAATGTGTATGATTTCATTGTAGTTGTCACTCCTACTATGTGGAGATAGTAGGCTGAAGGAGATAATTCTTGATAATTTTCTCAGTGTTGCATAATATCAAAGATAGAAATATAATTCAGGACAGTTATGACCACTGATCCTTAGTTCTCTCCACTGAATCATTGTTTGCAAATATGTCTGTCAGATCTCTGAGAATTTTTTACTTTGCCTTTTTAGCTTAATGATAAAATAAGTTCTATAGGCAAAAACTTATTTCTCATAATACTTTCTCATTGCATTGACATTTTCATAAGATTGGACTTTGTTTCCTAAACCAGTGTTCTACAACTCAGGGTCCAAATACCGTTTTTGCTTTCTGGTGGCGGTTCAAATAAATGTCCACTGAGTGGCTATATATTGGCCACAGAGGCCCTTAGAATACAGAAATGAATAAGACATTGTCTTGTCTTCAAGAAATGCATTGCCTAGCTGCGAAACATACATAAATTTTGTTACATTGTATAGATGTCACAGTGGAAGTGTGTTGAAAATACAAGAGTATACTGGTTGAAGATGGTGTGAAAGGAAAGTTCATCTTGGAATGCTTCTCAGGGGACTAATGTCTAAACTGGGTTTCGAAGGACAGTAGGCATTTACTAACTAGATAGGGTGAGATATGGGAAGGGAATTTTTATGAGGTCATTTCAGGTAAAAGGAACATAATGATTAGGGAAACATTATACAGAAGAGTAACCCACATATATTCCAGAAGATGTTTTTAAGCATGTTTTTTCTTGCTTTTTAAGTAAAATTTTGCGGTAATTAGAGCATTTATCAAGTAGTACTTGTACTGATCTAAGCTTCTATCCATCTGTGATCATGGATAAGCATTAAGGTGGCAGTAATAAATGATAAAGTAACTGAGTAGCAGGTAATAAAAGGGAAATGGAAGAATAAGATGCCTGGATTATCTACCAACTTTAAAAAGAAAAGCTAACTATATGTTTTCTAAATACAAATTCTGTAGAAGACTCATTTATTCAACACATATATACTGAGCTTGTATCCCCACTTCACAAACCGTAAAACTAAAGCACAGAGGTAAAGTAATTTGCCTAAGCTTACCAGTATAAATGGACAATGCAACTTGCATTTTGATTCCAAGCCAGTGCTTAAAGAACTTGAAAAAAGGCCGAGTACGGTGGCTCATGCCTGTAATCCCAGCACTTTTAGGAGGCCAAGGCAGGCGGATCACGAGGTCAGGAGATTGAGACCATCCTGACTAACACGGTGAAACCCCATCTCTACTAAAAATACAAAAAATTAGACGGGTGTTGTCTAGGAGAATGGCCTGAACCCAGGAGGTGGAGTTTGCAGTGAGCTGAGATCCACTGGGTGATAGAGCGAGACTCAGTCTCAAAAAAAAAAAGAACTTGAAAAATGCTCAGAGGGTCTGGAGTGCTGTTAATGAGCAAGAGACACAAAGTAAGGCTGGAAGCTTGGCTGTGAAGAGGTGGGATAGAATGGCTGGAAGCTAGAGAGGCAAAGTAAGGACCAAGGAGGCATTTTTTTTGTTTTTAAAATGGGCAATGCTTAACATGTATAAATGCTGATAAAAATTATCCAGCAAAGAGAGATAATTAAAAAGTACAGATGAAAGAAGGGGGGATCCTCAGTAGTAAAGGTTTCTGAGAATGTAAGAGGGGTTAGGACCTAGAACACCAATTTAGAGTTTGCCAGAAGGGACACCCCAAGGGAGGACGGACATGGTCATAGTACAGATGAAGAGTTAAGGTTTGTATTGGGAAATTTAAGGTTGTTAATTTATTTCATGTATTGGCCTATTGGGCTGCTTTGCTTGTGCACATTGTCCTTTAAATGTCTCTGATATGCCTGAAACAACAACCTCATATGGATTAGAAGTGGTCTTTGACATTCATCTGAGAGTCTTAACTGTAGATATGGACAAGGAGGGGTTGGTATTTGGGAGTCTTAAGAAAGTTCTGACTGCCTGGTACAAAGGAAAAAGTGAGATAATGCTGTGCTCATTTGTTTAAATGGGAGCAGAGAATGAAAGCCACTCAAGCCTGGGTCTAGGAGATATGGCGAGAAATACACATTAAGCCATAGGAAGAGGAATTGGACCAAGAGAAACATAGTTCCTACAGCTCATCTACCTTAAAGGTAATGAAAACCTACATGTAAAATAATAGAATAGCATCACACTTAAAGAATCTAACCTTTTTTCTAAGTGCTTTTATATGCAATAACCTTTCAGATCACAAATCATAAAGCCAGGCACGGTGGCTTATGCCTGTAATCCCAGCACTATGGGAGGCTGTTGCAGGTGGATCACTTGCACTTGAGCACAGGAGTTTGACACCAGCCTGGGCAACATGGTGAAACCCCGTCTCTACAAAAAATACAAAAATTAGCTGAGCACAGTGGTGTGTGCCTGTATTCCCAGCTACTCAGGAGTCTGAGGCAGGAGAACTGGTTGAGCCTGGGAGATGGAGGTTGTAGTGAGTTGTGCCATCACACTCTAGGCTGGGCAACTGGAGTGAAACCCTGTCTCAAAAAAAAAAAAAAAAAAAAAAAAACAAGACAAATCTTAGAATTCTAACGCTGAAGGATCCTTATATACTATTATGGATCATTTAATAAAAAAGAGAACTGGCCTGGCGCGGTGGCTCAAGCCTGTAATCCCAGCACTTTGGGAGGCCAAGACGGGCGAATCACGAGGTCAGGAGATCAAGACCATCCTGGCGAACACGGTGAAACCCCGTCTCTACTAAAAAATACAAAAAACTAGCCGGGTGAGGTGGCGGGCGCCTGTAGTCCCAGCTACTCGGGAGGCTGAGGCAGGAGAATGGCATAAACCTGGGAGGCGGAGCTTGCAGTGAGCTGAGATCCAGCCACTGCACTCCAGCCCAGGCGACAGAGTGAGACTCCGTCTCAAAAAAAAAAAAAAAAAAAAAAGAACTGACCCACCAAAGTTGAGTGATTGATCCAAGATTCCAAACACAGCTTTTAGTGGCAAGGTCAGAACTCAAACCACAGGTTTTTAACTTGCAGTTTACTGCCTTTCCACCACACCATGCTTCCCTTTAAGCATGACCCTCGCCTCTCCATCTTCTTCTTTTTTTTATTTTTTATTTTTTTTTGAGATGGAGTATCACTCTGTCGCCAAGGCTGGAGTGTAGTGGCATGATCTCAGCTCACTGCAACCTCCACCTCCTGGGTTCAAGCTATTCTCCTGCCTCAGCCTCTCGAATAGCTGGGACTACAGGCGCCTGCCACCATGCCCAGCTGATTTTTGTATTTTTAGTAGAGATAGTGTTTTGCCATGTTGGCCAGGCTGGTCTCAAACTCCTGACCTCAGGTGATCTGCCTGCCTCAGCCTCCCAAAGTGCTGGGATTACAGGCATGAGCCAGTGTGCCTGGCCCATCCATTTTTCATATATTGTGTTTTTCAGATTCTGTACTATTTTAGTGAGTCCTTAGCATTTATTTGATAGTTCTCTTCAAATACCTAATTTAGATGGTCAGCTACTTGGTCTGCAAAATGTCTGTTAGGTGAAACCATCAAATTTATTTTGTTATTTTGTTTCAGTAAATATGATGAGCTTGTTTTCATGTTTGTCGTCCGCATAAACGTCTTCTTTGAGAAGTGTCTGTTCATATTCTTCGCCCACTTTTTGATGTGGTTGTTTGTTTTTTTTTCTTGTAAATTTGTTTAAGTTCTTAGTAGATTCTGGATATTGGCCCTCTGTCAGATGGATAGATTGCAAAAATTTTCTCCCATTCTGTAGGTTACCTGTTCACTCTGATGATAGTTTCTTTTGCTGTGCAGAAGCTCTTTAGTTTAATTAGATCCCAGTTGTCAATTATGGCTTTTGTTGCCATTGCTTTTGGTGTTTTAGTCATGAAGCCTTTGACATTTCCTATTTTTTTTTTACATTCCTGTGTTTTCTTTTGGTGGATTGAAACAGTTTTCAGAACATGAACTGAATATTTATGTGAAGTTGAAAATAAACTTTTAATAACTTAGACTTGTACTTTTGGATATAGATTTCATTTCGTTGTCATAGAAACCAAATGGGTAAGATAATGACAAAATTAGGTAACGGTCAGTTAAGGGGGAAATGTTTACATGAGCTTTAAAACAGGACCAGAACTAAAGATTTCTGAATCTTTGATATTTTACCTTGGTGTTCTTTGATAAGTCTGCTTTGGATTCATTATCTTCATTGATGGAATGAAGAGGTTTATCAAACAGAAATCGTTTGCAAAATACCTCCTACACATGAGGAACTGAGTATACCATTTCATTTATCAACTTCTTCGATTCTGTTCTTTTGCTCTCCTATAGACTGAAATGCCTTCTACTGCCCCATTTTGGTGATCGCATGCCCTCCAGGCTGAGGCTATTTTTTAGTTCATCCTGCCTGCCCAGACTAACAGAGCTTCTAACTATACGGCATTTGAGTGGTTTGTGTAATTTTCTTTTGAAACAGAGGTGGTGTCCCAACACATCTAAACAAAGTCCCATTCGGCAACTCTTGTTAGCTATTAAAATATTAAATGAAAGACAGATCCTTATACCCCAACAGTCAGATGATTGGCATGTCCAAGCTGTGGAATAAGTTAATGGCTTAGTTGCCTTTCCTACTGTAGATCTTAATAACTACCTGTCAGTTTCTCTTGAAATCAGCTTGCAGGCACCAGGCAGGTAACATATACCAGTGTGGCAGGCTGATTGCAAAGCAGCACTAGCCTCATATCTCAGGGGGAGAGCTGCTTCTCAGCTTTAGCCAATTGCCATGGTAGAGTACCCATCCAACATT
Organism: Piliocolobus tephrosceles; assembly: GCF_002776525.5. NCBI lineage: Eukaryota > Metazoa > Chordata > Mammalia > Primates > Cercopithecidae > Piliocolobus > Piliocolobus tephrosceles. Next base: position 19,388,479 of record NC_045444.1, on the reverse strand, counting down.
GCCAAATTTCTCACTTTGTAAAGGTTTTTTGTGAATTATTCTGATTTTGAAATGTTAGCAACTAATGTGAATTTCTCAAGCACTCTGAGGCTAAAGCAGATCCTTCTGTAAACCAGACTGTGAGTTTGCAACTTCCACCCTAAGGAGAACAGTATGACATGGATCCCTGTGTCTCCACATTGCTTCACCTGCCACCACTACCAGTCTTAGCCGACTCTGAAGACATATAAGGGCTCTGGGGCTGTTAGGAAGGAAGAAAAACAAAAGGAGGTAGGAACTTGTTTAGTTCTCTGTGTTACCTCAGGTCCTATACTTTTCCCCTTTGAAGGGGAAAAGTGTTTATATTTAAAAATAAAAAGCCTATGTTCCTCTGAGAAATACTTTCTTTTCATGTATGATAACTCAATTTTGTTTTAAGATTGACCTTACCTGTCTGTTGAAATTGACCATAGCACATCCCTTGATCCTTGAGATTTTACTATTCAACCTGTTTTTCTGTTTTTGTTGTTGTTCTTTTCACTTCCTGAAATTAGGAGAGTAGTACATATTTGTGTCTTCCACAGACGATACAAACTTTAAGATGTAGAAGCTCATGGTTTTATAGATGAGTAGATTTGGAACTCTTCCCTTCAGGGTCAATGTACTAGACTGTCTGAATTAAACTTGGTTCCCAAGTTAATAACTCCCAAGCTAATAAGTCAACTTTTGTGAGTAGTTCTAAGGTACACTTCTGTCGATCAAGAAAAACTTTCTGGTATACTTTTGCGGAAAAATAGAAGAAAAGATAGGGGTAACAGGCTGTTGTTAAGTAAGACCTAAAGGTGACTGGGTGTGGTGGTTCACACCTGTAATCCTGTAATCCTAGCACTTTGGGAGGCCGAGGCGGGCGGATCACCTGAGGTCAGGAGTTCGAGATCAGCCTGCTCAACATGGTGAAACCCCATCTCTACGATAAACAAAAAAATTAGCTGGGCGTGGTGATGGGCGCCTGGAATCCCAGCTATTCGGGAGGCTGAGGCAGGAGAATCACTTGAACCTGGGGCAGAGGTTGCAGTGAGCCGAAATCGCACCTCTACACTGCAGCCTGTGTGTTGAGTGAAACTCTGTCTCAAAAAAAAATAAAAAAGACATATTCCTATCTTTTGGAAAGATAGGAATATTGTAAGTGACCATTGAAAATTTCTAGTTACTGATACCAATACATTATTTTAAATATTTTATATATACAAAACAGAAGAGGATTAATATAATGAATCTTTATGTACCTATCACAAGCTTCAACAGTTACCAGCTCAAGTATACACACCCAACCCCTGTGCCTCCGAGTGGAGATATATTTATATTTAATTTTTAGTAACTTAAAACAATTTTTTTGTTTTAGAGTCAGAGTCTCACTGTGTTCCCCAGGCTAGTCTTGAACTCCTGGCTTCAAGCCGTCCTCCCACTTCAGCCTCCTAAGTAGCTGAGACTTCAGGCTCATGCCACTGCATCCAGCTTTGATATTTTTTTTAAAAGCAAATCTCAGACTTACATGAGATTAACCTTAAAAACTTTGGTTCACATGACATTTCAATTAATTTCCTCTGAGGAGGGAAGAGTTATTTGTGAATGAGCTAGAGAAAAGACAATAATAGAATAAAAAATAATTAGGGCCAGACGTGGTGGCTCATACCTGTAATCCCAGCACTTTGGGAGGATGAGGTGGGTGGGTTACCTGAGGTCAGGAGTTTAAGACCAGCCTGGCCCACATGGCGAAACCCTGTCTTTACTAAAAACACAAAAACTAGCCAGGTGAGGTGGCGGGCACCTGTAATCCCTACTAAGTGATGCTGAGGCAGGAGAATCGCTTGAACCTGGGAGGCAGAGGTTGCAGTGAGCCGATAGTGCCACTACACTCCAGCCTGGGCAACAGAGGGAGACTGAAAAAGAAAGAGAGAAAAAGAGAGAGAGGGAGGGAGGGAGGAAAAGAGAAAGAAAGAAAGGAGGGAAGGAGGGAGGGAAGGAAGGAAGGAAGGAAAGAAAGGAAGAAAATTAAAGAAAGGACAGAATTAAGGAAAAATTATTATAATATGAAAGTTGCCTGAGAAGAGGCTACAGAAAGTTACCTGAGAATAGGCTACATTTACCATGGCTTTAAATACTGTGTGTACTTATATATGTCTACACTTTTTAGTTACATGAAATTGTAGCCAAAGATTATTTCTGTACTGGATGCAGCCCCTGGGAAGAAGCTTTCAAAGTGACTCGTAGGGTTTCATTTATAGGGAAGGAGGAGCTTGGAGTACTTATAATCAACTGAAGTAGAAAAGGTTTTAAACTAATAGATTTGTTGTGGAAAGTGTCCATCAGTGCCTTTATGTTTTTACCTGGTCCTTAAAGTTTTTATTTGTGGTACAGCAGTTTATTCATATATTTGTATGAATATCTGAAACTTGAACAAATAAGGTAATTAATGTTTTTAGTCTACTTTAAATTGCATTTGCCTTCTATTTTGAATTCCCATCCAATTTCCTTTGCTATTCTTTAGAACTAGTCCAACTCTATCCCCTACCTCTAAAACTTTTAAATTTACTTGTTATTGAAAGTTAGTCTTTTCCAGGCTAGGAGTGTTTACTGAATCTTACTTTGCCTGGAGACTGCTAAATGATGTATATGTTTTAAATTATTTAATCCTGCTAACAGTCTTTTCAGATGTATACTATATTTTCCATTTTGCTGGTGAAGAAACTAGGTTCAATGAATTTAAGATTTCTCAGACAGAAAGTGGCAGAACCTCTATTTGAACCATTTTTTTGACTTCAGAACTAGTATCATCTCCAGTGCCTACGATGCTACTCAGAGCTGTCTAGTCCAGGTACAGTGTTTTCTGCTTATAAGCTCATGATTTTAGACTCATAGTACTAAGCTATAGATTACAATTATCTATAGCAAAAGACCTGCTTTATGAACTTGTTGTCAAATTTATCTGTTTTGTTTTGTTTGGTTTGATTTGGTTTGAGATGAAGTTTTGCTCTTGTTGCCTAGGCTGGAGTGCAATAGCGTGACCTCTGCTCACTACAACCTCTGCCTCCCGGGTTCAAGCGATTATCTTGCCTCAGCCCCCCGAATAGCTGGGATTACAGGCATGCACCGCCAAACCCGGCTAATTTTTTTGTATTTTTACTAGAGACGGGGTTTCTCCATGTTGGTCAGGCTGGTCTTGAACTCCCAACCTCAGGCGATCCGCCCAACTTGGCCTCCCAAAGTGCTGGGATTACAGGCGTGAGCCACCATGCCTGGCCAAATTTATCTTAAAGGCATGCTGTTTATCACTTATTTGGTTGTGAAGGTCAAACAAGTATACCAGCCATTTTTATTTATAGCAGAATATGTGAATAATGTACACATGAGCTATACAGGAGTGATGAAAGTGATTATATAAAGTTTTCACACCCACCCTTAAGGGGAATATCAGCTTCAATGATCATTTTCAGGCCTGTTCTCTATTGCTATCCAATAGAGCTTTATGCAGTGATAGAAATGTTTTGTATCTGCAGATGTCTAATACAGCACCTGTTAGCTAGTATGGTTATTGAGAACTAAAAATGTTACTAAACCATGACTAAGGGACTGAATGTTTTATTTTATTGCCTTTTAGTTAATTTAAATTAAGTAAAAATTCATCACTAGTGGCTGCCATATTGAACAGCACAGCTCTATAAGATTATAGTTTGTATTATGATTTATATATATTGTAAAATATATTTATTTTAAGGCAAAAATAGAATACTTGATTTCATTTCTTTTTCTGAGATTCTTGTTGGGGCAAGAAGTGTAATTTGTTAAATTCAGTGCCTACTACCTTTGAAGAAAATAAGAAAATTGCCTTAGGTACTAAAGATTCATGGAACTAAACTTACTTTGGTTTATTTTATGCAGTTTCATCAAGCAGCAAGTTATAAATATTACATAATTGATAATGCTTCTGGATGAGTGGAAATTTTCAGGTTCAAAAGTTAGCTGTTTTGTCCAGGCTCAGTGGCTCACACCTATAATCCCAGCACTTTTGGAGGCTGAGTGAGGCAGATGACCTGATGTCAAGAGTTCGATACTAGCCTAGTCAACATGGTGAAACCTCATTTCTCCTAAAAGTATTTTTAAAAAATTAGCTGGGCATGGTGGCAGGCGCCTGTAAGCCCAATTACTCAGGAGACTGAGGCAGGAGAATCGCTTGAACCCAGCAGGCAGAGGTTGCAGTGAGCTGAGACCATAAGCAGTAGACAGAAAAACTAAACTGAAAGTTATCATTGGAGTAGGGACTTCTTGCAGCTACAGGTGTAAAACATTGTCAAATAGCAATTCTGAGCCAAGTCAGGAAGGGACATTTAAAAATTACACACACCCTGACCTTCTTTCCACACCCACAACACCTGCTGCATTCATCACGTTCACACCCTTGCGAATATTCTGATGTGTTTCCCTTTCTGTTTCAAGGTACTTTGTATAATGGGAAATCTTACTGATAGTAGTGAGGTACCCATGAGAATGAAATTGGCGGGAAAAAATACTTGAGAACCAGAGTTTTAGACTTTAATATTTAGGATGAATCAATGAAAGATTTGTTACTTGAAATTTTTCTATTTTTATTTTTTTTTTAAAAAATCCTCTTTTTGCTGCTGTCAAATTAATATAAATAAATCAACCCAAAGATTCCTTTTTCTTAGTTGTTTTCAGAGTTGGTACCCCAGAAGTTTATGTTGTCATTCTAAAGTTAACTATGTTGTTAGAAGGTTTGCTTCATAAGGAGAATTTCTAGATATGTTAAGCTCTGGAACTGGATGAAAACTTTTTTCTTTGTGCATATCTTACTTTTTTAGATATTTATGTTTTTCAGATTTTAAAAAGCAGATAGAGAACACAATTGCTTTATAAAAAAATCAAAGACAGTGATAAAATTCCTCAGTGGAGCAAAGGATCCTAATTTCTTCTGTTAGGGCCTTTCTTTGACAGAATAATAATAGGACATTTATAATAAGAGGAAATTATAGTAATATTCTTTCTTCTCTGGGCATGGTATGCGTCTTCCTTTGTCCTTTGATTTGAGCTTCAAATTTTACTAGGCAAGCTGGGCACTGACATTGTCTCAATAAGCTGAAAGTGTATTAAAACGAGATGAAGAGATGAGTTTTATAAGCCTATTGGTGCCATCGTAGCCCCAAATATCTCATGTATATGGGAGTAGTCTTATGTTCAAGAGAAGAATGAGGCAGAAAGAATTTACAAAGTAGAATGATTAAACTTTCTGCATAGCTACCAATTCCATTAATACAGTATTAGGCCTGTCTGAACTGTGACAGTCTGAGAGTCTGTCACATATATAAGAAATAGTCATGATCACTTTCATTTAGTTTTTATCAGTTACCTAAGAGAAGATGGTAAGAAGTATCATGACTGGGGAAGAGAGGGTTCAAAAAACTTAGATTACAGTCTACAAACTACAGTGTCTTTGGGAGTTAGGAGACTTGGGTTCTTGTTTTAGTTTGAATATTAATTAGGTGTCTGACCTTGAGCAGTGATTTAACCTGCCTTGATCAGAGTTTTATTTTTTTCTTTCTGTCCCTTTTTATAATTTGGAAATACTTGATTACAGTCAAAATAATGTATGTAAGGTATTGTTTCTACTATAGCAAAATAATAAATTTAGCATACATCACCCTACAACTCGATTTAAAAATACAGGAATATTAGTGGTACTATTGAATTTAGTACTGGGTGGATTAGAATAGATCTCTGTGTCTCTTCATAAACTTTTTTGTTGTTTTCTTCCCCCCACTTAGATCTAGGGACTGTTTGGAAGAATTTTCTGATTCTAAATAGTTTTTATTCCTAAGATCATTTTCTTCTGTCATCAGTAGAGTTCAATATCCCTGAAGTACCAATTTCAAAAGTGGTTAACATGGTGTATAATAAATGTGATCATTTTTCTATGAACTCTAAATGTAACATCTTTTTTGCATGTCTAGTGGAAATATATGCAGCATGTCTAAAATCAATTGCTATTACACATTCAGTGTAATAGCTATGAAGATTTCAGTTGCCTTTTTTTTGCAGCCTTGGCAAAAAAGACTTTTTTTATGCATGAGTCTAAAATTCATGTGAAATGCAAAAAGATCCAAGATAGCCAAAACAATTTTGAGAAAGTGTCATACTTCTGATTTTGAAACTATAGCTATAGTAATGAATGAAGACTATAAGTACTGGCATAAAGAGAGACATATAGATGATCAATGGAATAGAATTGAGAGTCTAGAAATAAATGCATACATCTATGGTCAGTTGATTTCAACAAGTATGCTGACTCAATGGGGGAAAGAATGGTATTTTCAACAAATAGTGCTGCAACAACAGTTAACTCACATACAAAAAAACTTTACACTTTTCACAAAAATTAACTCAAAATAAATCAAAGATGTAAGAGCTAGAACTTGAAAGAAAAGCTAAGTGAGGCCGGGCATCGTGGCTCACGCCTGTAATCCCAGCACTTTGGGAGGCTGAGGCGGGTGGATCACGAGGTCAGGAGATCGAGACCATCCTGGCTAACACGGTGAAACCCCGTCTCTACTAAAAATACAAAAAATTAGCCGGGCGTGGTGGCGGGCGCCTGTAGTCCCTGCTACTTGGGAGGCTGAGGCAGGAGAATGGTGTGAACCCAGGAGGTGGAGCTTGCAGTGAGCTGAGATCACGCCACTGCACTCCAGTCTGGGAGACACAGCGAGACTCCGTCTCAAAAAAAAAAAAAGAAAACCTAAGTGTAAATTTTTGTGACTTGGCCGGGTGCGGTGGCTCAAGCCTGTAATCCCAGCACTTTGGGAGGCCGAGACGGGCGGATCACGAGGTCAGGAGATCGAGACCATCCTGGCTAACACGGTGAAACCCCGTCTCTACTAAAAATACAAAAACTAGCCGGGCGAGGTGGCGGGCGCCTGTAGTCTCAGCTACTCGGGAGGCTGAGTCAGGAGAATGGCCTAAACCCAGGAGGCGGAGCTTGCAGTGAGCTGAGATCTGGCCACTGCACTCCAGTCCGGGCGACAGAGCAAGACCCTGCCTCAAAAAAAAAAAAAAAAAAAAATTTTGTGACTTGTTAGAAGGCAGTGGCTTCATAGATAAGACACCTAAAAACATACAACCAAATTAAAAGTACATAAACTGAATTTCATTAAAATAAGAAACTTCTGTGCTTTAAAGGGCATCATCAGTGAAGCATAAAGATAACCCACAGACTAGGAACAAATATTTGCAAATCATGCTTCTGATAAGGGACTTGTATTAAGAATATATAAGGCCGGGCGCAGTGGCTCAAGCCTGTAATCCCAGCACTTTGGGAGGCCGAGACGGGCGGATCACGAGGTCAGGAGATCGAGACCATCCTAGCTAACACGGTGAAACCCCATCTCTACTAAAAAATACAAAAAAACTAGCCGAGCGATGTGGCGGGAGCCTGTAGTCCCAGCTACTCGGGAGGCTGAGGCAGGAGAATGGCTAAACGCAGGAGGCGGAGCTTGCAGTGAGCTGAGATCCGGCCACTGCACTCCAGCCTGGGCGACAGAGCGAGACTCCGTCTCAAAAAAAAAAAAAAAAAAAAGAATATATAAACAACTTATAACTCAGCAACAAGAAGATAACTCAATTAAAAAATGGGAAAGGATATGAATAGACGGGCATCATCAATAAAGTGTAAAGATAACCCATAGATTAGGAACAAATATTTGAAAATCATGTTTCTGATAAGGGACTTGTATCAAGGATATATAAGCAACTTATAACTCAGCAATAAAAAGATAACTCAATTAAAAAACGGGCAAAAAATATGAATAGACATTTATCCAAAGAGGATATACAAATTGCCAATAAGCTCATGAAAAGATGCTGAACATCTTTAATCTCACCCATGAGGGTAGCTATAATCAAAAAGAAAGACAATAGTAAATGTGACAGTAGTAAGTGTTGACAAGGATGTGGATTAATTGAAATCCTCATGCACTCCTAATTGGAATGTAAAATAGTGCAGCCACTTTGAAAAACAGTTTGGTAGTTCCTCACAAAGGTATGCATAAAGTTACCACATAATCCAGCACTTCCACTTGTAGATGTATTGTACAACAAATGTGCTGAATCCATAAAATGGACTAGTATCCCTGAAATGGAATAGTAATATACTGTATCACATGGATGAACCTTGAAAACATCATGCTGAGTTAAGGAAGCCAGACATAAGAGGACACTTATTGTATGATGGCGTATTTATGAAATGTCCTGGAATTAGATAGATGGTTGCACAACTTTGTGAAGTTAAAATCTGCATTGTATGGACTGTATGTAAGAGTGAATTTCATGGCAAGTGAATTGTATTTCCATTAAAAATATTGAATTTACCAATTTTCTCCTCAATCCTGCCCCTCCTACAGTCTTCTCTATTTCAGAATTTAGAGACCATTTGAAAGGTGTTCTACTGCCAGAGGGGGTAGATTCTTAAATGAGAATGAGATCCAGAGGCAGTCAATAGAGTGATAATTTGAAGTTCCTTAGGAACAGACTGTACCCCAATCCTGTAGTTTGCATCCATGTAAAAAATTCTTTGGCCAGGCATCTAGTAATGTAACAATCTAATTCCAGATGAATCTGTAAGTGTGGCTTTCTGGTTCCTTTGGAAAGATCACCACAGCTTCCCATGGCTGGCATTCTCAGGATGAATGAGAACTACTTCACCCATAAAATTAACTATTAATACAGTCTGCCCCAAAGCACCTCCCATCTCTCCTCTAAAAATGGATTGTAATAAATAGTGCTTTAACAGAATGGCTATGACAACACTGTTAGCTGTTCACCAAAATCTGTTTCTTATTCTTATTGAATATATAGCTAGCCTACTTTTCTCCACTTCCTTACAGGTAATGTAAGGCCATGTGACTGAGTTCTAGCCAATGAAATATTAGCAGAAGACACTTCCCAAATGTGTTTTTTTGCTTTTCCCCCTTGCCAGCTAGATAGAGAACCGAGGTGTTGGCAAAACCTCAAGATGGAAGGAGCCTAGATTCCTAAGTTACTGCATGGAGGAGAACTGCATGCCAATCAGTAACACCTTCTCCTACTACTATGTGATTGGGAAATAAATTCCTTTTTCTGATGAGTTCTCACATGTTTTGGAGTCTATTTGCTATATAGCCAAGTCTACCCTAATCAACATACTGGCTGAATGTAATTCTCACAAAAAATAATGACAAAAGAAGAAAAATCTTCAAAGACAGTATCATGACAGGTAGTGAACTAAACAAATAAAATAACTTTAATCCAAGGAAATAAGCAAAGTAGATTTTGGAATTTAATTAATCCTTTGGAGATGTGAAATATTTTATCCATAAACAATAATCAACTAGAGATATTGGCATGCTGAAATTTTAAAAAATCAGTAGTTGGCCTCAGTAGCAGTATGGAGTCATTTGAAGGGTGAACTAGAAGGTTGAAAAAGGAAATCTTCTAGTTAGAAAGTATAAGGTGGTGGCTCACTCCTGTAATCCCAGCACTTTGGGAGGCCAAGGCAGGTGGATCACCTGAAGTCAGGGATTCAAATCCATCCTGGCCAACTTGGCAAAACCCCGTCTCTACTAAAAGTACAAAATTAGCCGGGGATGGTAGCGCATTCTTGTAACTCCAGTCACTTGGGAGGGTGAGGCAAGAGAATCACTTGAACCTGGGAGGTGGAGGTTGCAGTGAGCCAAAATCGCGCCATTGCACTCCAACCTGGGCAACAAGAGCAAAACTCCATCTCAAACAAATATATATATATAAAAGAAGGCATTGTGATCCCATTCAGTGGCCAGGCACACTGAAAGAATTTGAGCAGGTAATTGACATGAAGATAGTTTTCATCTGTCTATTCTTCTTGACCCAGCCTAAGTTATATATACCTCTTGTATGTAATTGTTCTGTGGGTTCTGGTGCCTCTTTTGTTGGTTGAAATCCTAAAAGCAGCAATAAAAAGATAACTCAATTAAAAAACGGGCAAAAAATATGAATAGACATTTATCCAAAGAGGATATACAAATTGCCAATAAGCTCATGAAAAGATGCTGAACATCTTTAATCTCACCCATGAGGGTAGCTATAATCAAAAAGGATTTGGAGAATGGCAATGGAAAATTTGCTCTCCTAATATTCTCCGTTCTAAATTGTAATAGCGCATTGAGAGAGATCCAAGACCACAGCACAATTCACAATTACAAAGATACAGAATCACCCTAAGTACCCATCAGCCAATGAGTGGATAAAGAAAATGTGGTATGTATATACCATGCAATACTACTTAACCATGAAAGAGAATGAAAAATGTCTTTTGCAGCAACCTGGATGGAACTAGAGGTCATTATCGTAAGTGAAGTAACTCAGGAATGGAAAACTAAATACCAAATATTTTCACTTATAAGTAGAAGTTAAGTCGTGGGTATGCAAAGGCATACAGAGTGGTATAATGGAGCTTAGAGACTCAGAAGGGGGAGAATGGGAAGGGGGTGAGGGATGAAAAGTCATCTTTGGGGTACAGTGTACACTATTTGGGTGATTAGTAGACTAAAAGCCCAGGCTTTACCACTCTACAATTAATCTGTGTAACCAGAAATCACTTGTATTCCTAAAGCTCTTTAGATTGTTAAATTTAAAAAAAAATTAAAGATTTAAAAAGAGAGAGAGAGACCCAATAAATTAATAATAAGAGCCTGGTCACTATCTGTGAAAGGCTCCAAAACACTGTTTTTATATAATATGAATGTTGATATGGTTTGACTGTGTCCCCATTCAAATCTCAACTTGAATTGTATCTCCCAGAATTCGCATGTGTTGTGGGAGGCTGTACTGTCTAAAAATGGCTGCACCAATATTTCCCATTATACATGTTCTTCATGGAAGGCACCCAGCGGGAAGTAATTGAATCGTGGAGGCCAGTCTTTCCCTTGCTATTCTCGTGATAGTGAACAAGTCTCTTGAGATCTGTTGGGTTTATCGGGATCCACTTTTGCTTCTTCCTCATTTTTCTTTTGCCACTGCCATGTAAGAAGTGACTTTCACCTCCCGCCATAATTCTGAGGCCTCCCCAGTCATGTGGAACTGTAAGTCCAATTAAACCTCTTTTTGTTCCCAGTGTCAGGCATGTCTTTGTCAGTAGCATGACAACAGACTAATACAATAATTGGTACCAGTAGAGTCGGGCATTGCTGAAAAGATACCCAAAAATGTGGAAATGACTTTTCGAACTGGGTAACAGGTTGGAACAGTTTGAAGGGCTCAGAAGAAGACAGGAAAATGTGGGAAAGTTTGGAACCTCCTAGAGATTTGTTGAATGGCTTTGACAAAATTGCTGACAGTTTTATCAGCAATAAGATCAAGGCTGAGGTGGTCTCAGATGGAGATGAGGAACTTGTTGGGAACTGGAGCAAAGGTGACTCTTGTTATGTTTTAGTGAAGAGACTGATGGCACTTTGCCCCTGCCCTAGAGATTTGTGGAACTTTGAACTTGAGAGAGATGATTTAGGGTATCTGGTGGAAGAAATTTCTAAGCAGAAAAAGATTCAAGAGCTGACTTGGGTACTGTTAAAAGCATTCCATTTTAAAAGGGAAACAGAGCATAAAAAATTGGAAAATTTGCAGCCCGATGATGGAGTAGAAAAGAAAAATCCATTTGTTGAAGAGAAATTCAAGCTGGCTGTAGAAATTTGCATAAGTAGCAAGGAGCCTAGTATTAATCCAAAAGACCATGGAGAAAATGTCTCCAGGGCATGTCAGAGACCTTCACAGCAGCCCCACCCATCACAGGTCTGGAGGCCCAGGAGGAAAAATTGGTTTTGTGGGCCAGGCCCAAGGTCACTGTGCTGTATACAACCTAGGGACTTGGTGCCTTGTGTCCCAGCCGTTCCAGCCATGGCTGAAAGGGGCCAATGTAGAGCTTGGGCTGTGGCTTCACAGGGTGGAAGCCCCAAGCTTTGGCAGTGTCCATGTGTTATCGAGCCTGCAGGTGTGCAGAAATCAAGAATTGAGGTTGGGAATCCCTGCCTAGATTTCAGAAGATGTATGGAAACACCGGCATGCCCAGGCAGAAGTTCACTGCAAGGGCAGGGCCCACACACAGAATCTCTGTTAGGGCAGTACAGAAGGGAAATGTTGGGTCAGAGCCCCCACATAGAGTCCCTACTGGGCCACTGCCTAGTGGAGCTGTGAGGAGAGCCACCATCTTCCTCCAGACCCCAGAATCATAGAGCCACTGACAGCCTGCACTGTGTGCCTGGAAAAGCTACAGACAACACCAGCCCATGAAAGCAGCCGGGAGGGAGGCTTTACCCTGTCAAGCCACAGGGGCAGAGCTGCCCAAGACCATGGGAACCTTCCTCTTGTATCAGCACGACCTGGATGTGAGACCTGGAGTCAAAGGAGATAATTTTGGAGTTTTAAAATTTGACTGCCCTGCTGGATTTCAGACTTGCATGGGCCCTGTAACCCCTTTATTTTGGCCAATTCCTCCATTCGGAACTGCTGTATTTACCCCATGTCTGTGCTCCCATTGTGTCCAGGAAGTAACTACTTTGCTTTGGATTTTACAGGTTCATGGGTGGAAGGGACTTCCCTTGTCTCAGATGAGACTTTGGACTGTGGACTTTTAGGTTAATACTGAAATTAGTTAAGACTTTGGGGGACTGTTGGGAAGGCATGATTGGTTTTGAAATGTGAGGACATGAGATTTGGAGGGGCCATGGGGGGAATGATATGGTTTGGCTGTGTACCCATTCAAATCTAAACTTGAATTGTATCTCCCAAAATGTCCATGTGTTGTGGGAGGGACCCAAGGGGAGGTAAGTGAATCATGGGGGCCTCTTTCCTATGCTGTTCTCATGATAGTGAGTAAGTTTCACAAGATCTGATGGGTTCATCAGGGGTTACTGCTTTTGCTGCTTCCTCATTTTTGTTTTGCTGCTGCCATGTATGGCATAAGAAATGGAGGCATGCCATTTCTTATGCCTCCAGCCATATGGAATTGTAAGTCCGCTTAAACTCTTTTTCTTCCCAGTTTTGGGTATATCTTTATCAGCATTGTGAAAATGGACTACAAATGTTTATAATTTTTCCTATATTTTTTGACTTTTCTCCCCCTTCTGTTTCATTTTGGATGTTTTGCTCTGTCTTCAAGTACACTAATCTTTTCTTCTACAATGTCTTATCCATTGTTAACCATATCAAATGTATTTTTATCTTTTTCAGACATTCTAGTTTTCACCTCTAGAAGTTTAGTTTGGATTTTTTGTGTGTCACATAACTCAAACATGCTAAGTCATTTTCTCTCGCTTCTTCAACATATGGAATGCAGTTATTAGTAACAGTTTTAATGTCCTTCTACTGGTTTAAACTACTGGTTTTAGTTGATTGGTTTTCCTCATTGTTGGTCAGTTTCCTGGAGTTTGTATGACTGGTAATTTTTGTGTGTGTGATTTTTTTGTTTTTGTTTTTATTAGCTCATCAGCTGTTGTTAGTGTTAGTGGATTTTTTTTTTTTTTTTTTTTTGATGGAGTCTTGCTCTGTTGCCCAGGCTGGAGTGCAGTGGCATGATCCCAGCTCACTGCAACCTCCGCCTTCCAGGTTTAAGTGATTCTCATGCCTCAGCCTCCCAAGTATCTGGGATTACAGGCATGTGCCACTTCGCCTGGCTAAGTTTTGTATGTTTAGTAGAGACGGGGTTTCTCCATGTTGGCCAGGCTAGTCTCAAACTCCTGATCTCAGATGATCTGTCTGCCTCAGCCTCTGAAAGTGCTGGGATTACAGGCGTGTGCCACCGCACCCAGCCAGTAATTTTTTACTGGATGCCAGACATTGTATATATTACCATGTTAGTGTTGGAAATTTTTAATATTCATAGGAATATTGTTGAGCTTTGTTCTAGGACATAGCTAGTTTACTTAGAAATGGTTTGATCCTTTTGGACCTTGCTTTTTAACTTGTCAAATAGGACTAAAGCAGTATTTAAAGATAACTTTGCCCCACTTGTGAAGGCAAAAACCCTTCTGAGTACACAATATCCCGTGTGAATTATGAGCAGAAACAATTCCTGGTCTGAAGATTGTTCCCTCAGATCCTTCAAGTGATTCTTTACCTGTACTTTGGTAGTTTGCTCACTGGCATGCATTGAAGAGTACTAAGCTAAAGACTTGAAGGGATCTTTGGGTGTAATAGATATGGATATCTCTCTCATGTGAACTTTAATTGTCTTAGCCTTCCCAGATGCTCAGCTCCACCTCTTCAACTATAGAGACTGTGGATATTCTGAGACTCCATCTGGGTTCCCCCCCTGGAAGCTCTTCTCTAGGCTTACTCTTTGGCTTTCATAGGGCTAACATCTTTTGATTACTGTCTTTCATGCATCACTGCCCTTTGTTGTCTCATGTCCAGTGTCTTAAAACCGATTGTTTAACTTATTTTGCATGGTTTTTTTGTTTCTTTGTTTTCAGATTTAGATAGCGGGATAAATCCAGTCTGTTACTCTCTTGGCTAGAACTCTTTCTATAGTTTTAAGAGTCCCGTAAAAGCAATATAAGAAGGCTCTGAAGCTCAATTGCTTCAGTTTAAATGCTGGGTCTTCTACTACTAGCTGTTTGACCTTGGATATGTTACTTAACCTCTCTGAGCCTCAGTTTTCTAATCTATAATAGGAACATAAAATTATTTAATATCATGATGTTTTTGAGGATTAAAAGAGGTAATGCATATGAAATGCTTCAAATATTGCCTGTTATATAAGCTCTCAATAAATGAATTAATTTGTTTTAATTTTTTATTTTATTTTATTTTATTTTATTTATTGTTTTTGAGATGGAGTCTCACTCCGTCACCCAGGCTGGAGTGCAGTGGCACCATCTTAGGTCACTGCAAGCTCTGCCTCCCAGAATAAACAAGTTGTTCTAAAATAAAATTTCTAATGCAAGAGACCCCACCTTTGGAAGGAGACAGATGTTGGTTTCATTATCAGCTCTACCACTTATTGTGACCTTATTTAACCTTTGTTAATCTCATTTTACTCGTTACAAAATGTGGACCAGGTGCCGTGGCTAATGTCTGCAATCCCAGCACTTTGGGAGGATGAGGTGGGAGGATTACTTGAGCCCAGGAGTTTGAGACCAGCCTGGACAACAGAGTGAGACCCTGTCTCTACAAAATATACAAAAATTAGTCATATGTGGTTGTCTTTGCCTATAGTCCCAGGTACTCAGGAGGCTGAGGCTGGAGGATTGCTGCAGTCTGTGAGTTCAAGGCTGTGGTGACCCAAGGTTTTGCCACTGCGCTGCAGCCTGGATGATAGAGACCGTGCCTCAAAAAAAGAAATAAATGTAGATTATAATAAACCTACTTATTAAATAGTTATATGGATAAAATAAAATGGTGTTTGTAAAGCACTTGGCACAGTGCCTTGCACAGATGAGTTACTCAGTGATTATTGTTCCAGTTATCTATTGATGCATAATAAAGTGCCCCAAAGCTTAGTGTCTTAAAACAATTCTTTTTTTTTTCTTTTTTTATTTTTTGAGATGGAATCTCACTGTGTCGCCCAAGCTGAAGTGCAGTGGAGCAATCTCGACTCACTGCAACCTCTGCCTTCCGGGTTCAAGTGATTCTCCTGCCTCAGCCTCTCAAGTAGCCAGAATTACAGGCGCCCACCACCACACTCGGCTAATTTTTGTATTTTTAGTAGAGATGGGGTTTCTGCACGTTGGCCAGGATGGTCTTGAACTCCTGACCTCAGGTGATCTGCCCGCCTTGTCCTCCCAAAGTGCTGGAATTACAGGCATGAGCCACCACGCCCAGCCAAAACAATTCTTGAAATACCATTGCTTGTTTTATTATCTGTAATGGTTCAGGGTTTGGTTGGGCTCTCTTGGGATTTCTCATTGCAATTGTATTGGATAGTGTCATCTTGAGGCTTTCCTAGTCACATGTCTGTCAGTTGATTTAGGTTGTTTGCTGGAACCTCACCTGGTGCTATGGACACCCTCATTTGATCTCTTTAGTTCCTCATAGTATGGTTACTGAATTCCAAGAACAAACTTCCCACGAGGATCAAGCGGGAAGACCACCTTTTATGACAGCCTCGGAAATCACCTAGTATTACAGTGTAATTGTAATCACCTAGTATTACAATGTACTAGGTTATTTTTATTGTAGTCATAGGCCCATATAATCTCCAGAGGCGGGAATAGAGACTCCTCTCTTAGTAGGGTGAGGGTAAATGTCACCTTGTGTAATGTGTAATGGGAAATATTGGTGCAGCCATTTTTAGACAGTACAGTCTGCCACAGTTAGCTATTATTCATGTGCATGTTTACATGTATGCACACATTTCACATAAAATTTTGGGTCCTCTCCCCTTTACAGAGTTTTCCATGTACTTTTTGTGAGCTCTTTTGTTCATATCTGAAGTACCTATGGCCAACATTCTTCTAACTGCGTTCTTCTGGCTTCCATTTGAGCCTTATAAATCATTATTAGTCTTTAATCAGAGTGCAGGAAGTCTACCTTTTGAGACTAATACATTAATTCCTTCTCATTTTTATCATTAATGAATACTTTGCCCACTCATATGTGTTTATGGAGGACATCAGCAATTGGCATAAAGTCTTTACTCCTGTTTCTTGTGGTTCACATAGGATTGCTTATAATGTGTGTCTTAGTATTTTCCAACTGTTGTTCAACTGAAGTATTTTTTTTTTTTTTTTTTTGAGACGGAGTCTCACTCTGTCGCCCGGGCTGGAGTGCAGTGGCCGGATCTTGGCTCACTGCAAGCTCCGCCTCCTGGGTTAACCCCATTCTCCTGCCTCAGCCTCCCCAGTAGCTGGGACTACAGGCGCCCGCTACCTCGCCCGGCTAGTTTTTTTGTATTTTTTAGTAGAGACGGGGTTTCACCAGGTTAGCCAGGATGGTCTCGATCTCCTGACCTCGTGATCCGCCTGTCTCGGCCTCCCAAAGTGCTGGGATTACAGGCTTGAGCCACTGCACCCGGCCTGAAGTATCTTTTATTTCTTTACCGAATTCCAGATTGAAGTGATTGAAGTTTCATCATAAGATTACTTTGAGATTTTTCAAAGTAAATGTATGGCTGTTCAGATAAATGTCAACATTTTATTGATGTCAACTCAACAATTAATTGCCAAGAGTGGTTTTCATTAAAATTGGTATGCAGCTGAGAGCGCAGGAAATCTTTGTTAAAAGAGGAAAGATCATGAATCATAATGCCTAGTTCTTATCTAATTAGGCTATTTGTGTACTTTTCTATATCTTTTAATCTTGCTTAAGCCCGACAGACCTGGAGATTTGGCCAAAAACAACAATTCTAAAATATTAAATATTAAAGGAACTCAACTATTTCCTTTTCCTTTGTAATTTAGCATACATATTTGGGAAGTTGGGTCTGTTCTCTCCAGGTGGCAAATATATGGCAACTCTTCATCTTTGTACAGTACTCTAGAGTTTCCAAAATTACTTTAACTAAATGGGCTTTCTAGTTGAATACATTTCAGTACAATAAAAAGAATATGGCTTCTGGTACAAAATGGTAGAATAAGTAACCACTGTCATTTCCCTTGTTTCCCTCTCAGAATCTCATTAAAACTCACTATAAAACTCACTATATGTCATAGGTATAAAAAATAAACCTATGACAGTGAAAAGAGGTTGGTCATTTATAGATGAAAAGGTTCAGCAAAGTTATTGAAGATTGCTGAGAGCTGAAATAGAAAAAGAGGAAGTTCCAGCCCAGAGTACAAAATAGAAGGAAACTTATTGGAGCTTGGAGCTGATTTTTCTACATATCCAACAGCAGAAGGGATAAAACACAACATATTACCTATAATTATAAGTCCACCCCTTCATCCTTATTATAAATGAATGAACCACCAGTGATCCTCCATTATAGGAAGCAAATGAGCATCTTGAAAGAGGGAGACTGTCCTCAGAAGAAGCAGATTATTCAGGGAACATAAGATACTTTAGAAAAAATACTCTGAGAAACACAGAGAACACTGAAAAAGCCACAGCATTTATAAAATGAAAAATGGCTATGAAAAATGAACAGGCTGAGAATAGGAAAGAGCTCTTATAAATCAAAAGTATGATTCTTGATATTTTAAAAATTAATAATGTGTTGGCCAGGCACAGTGGCTCACATCTGTAATCCCAACACCTTGGGAGGCCATGGTGGGCAGATCACCTGAGGTCATGAGTTCCAGACCAGCTTGCCAAACATGGTGAAACCCCATCTGTACGAAAAAATACAAAAATTAGCCAGGTTTGGTGGCATGTGCCTGTAATCCTAGCTACTCAGGAGGATGAGGCAGGAGAATAATTTGAACCTGGGAGGCGGAGGTTGTAGTGAGCCGAGATTGTGCCACTGCACTCCAGCCTGGGTGACAGAGTGAGAGTCTCTCAAAATAAATAAATAAATAAATAAATAATAAATAAATAAATAAATAAATAAAATAAAAAAATAAAGGGTTGAAACAAGCAACCCAAAAAGACAGAAAAATAGAGGAAAAAAAATTAAACAGCAATCCAAGAGGTTAAACACATAGCTAAGAGATACTTCATAAAGAGAAAACAAAATAACAAAATTAAACATTAAATTGAAGGAATTATCAAATAAGTTTTATAAGGAAAATTTTCACTTCTTATTTTTCCAGCTCATACCTTCTCTACTCCAGCTCCAACAATTAGTCAACACTACCAGGACCTACAATCTATTTATCCTTCCAAATGCTACACCTTTACACAGTCTCTTACTCTCCTGATAGCCTCTTTTCTTCATACCTAGATTAAATTCCATGGTTAATCATTCTAATAATTTCCTCAAATACACTCTGAAATTTCTTGCTCCCTCTTATTTTCTGTCCTCATGTGTCTAGGACAATTCTGGTTAAATCTGACTTTCCACCAAGCTTGTTCCTGTATGCCCATGCTTCTAATGGTGGTTGCAGAAAAACCTGCCGATTATTCTAGCTTTAAATTCGTCCTCTGGCTGGCAGTCTTACTATACTGCACTATTCATTCTCTATCATTCTCCATGACAACTATTTCTTTCTCCCGTGTCCTCAAATTTCTAACACCTCCTTCTGCATCTTAACACCCAGTTGATGACACTGCTTCCTCTGTTTCCAAGGAAACAAAGCTATCAGACAAGAAGTGTTACAAGCTCTCCATATCTACTCACGTCTCTGCTTTTTTACCCCTGTATTTTATCGTCTCCCCTAATACCCTGGATGAACTATCCATCTGTTGATTCTGTCATACAGTTTCTTTCTTTCTTTTTTTTTTTTTTTTTTGGAGATTGAGTTTTTTGCTCTTGTTGCCCAGGCTGGAGTGCAGTGGTGGAATCAGCTCACTGGAACATCTGCCTCCTGGCTTCAAGCGATTCTCCTGCCTCAGCCTCCCAAATTGCTGGGATTACAGGCACCCACCACTATGCCCAGCTAAGTTTTTGTATTTTTAGTAGAGATGGGGTTTCAGCATGTTCACCAGGCTGGTCTCCTGACCAACTCCTGACCTCATGTGATCCACCCTCCCAAAGTGCTAGGATTATAGGCATGAGTCACCGCACCTGGCTGTGTCATGCAATTTTTTTATTTTCCTTTTTTTTTCTTTTTCTTTTTTCTTTTTCTTTTTTCTTTTTATTTTTTGAGATGGAGTCTTGCTTTGTCACCCAGGCTATAGTGCAGTGGCATGGTCTCGATTTACTGCAACGTCTGCCTCTTGGGTTCAAGCAATTCTACTGCCTCAGCCTCCTGAGTAGCTGGGATTACAGGCACCTGCCACTGCACTCAGCTAATTTTTGTATTTTTAGTAGAGACAGGGTTTCACCATCTTGGCCAGGCTGGTCTCAAACTCCTGACCTCGTGATCCACCCGCCTCAGCCTCCCAAAGTGCTGGGATTACAGGCATGAGCCACTGCACCTGGCCCTTGTCATGCAATTTCAACCATTGCCTCTTATTATGTACTCAAGAACATTGCCCTGGCAGTTCTATAGATTTTCTCCCACTCAATCCATTCTCTATTGATCGTTATTACCATAGAAGCATTTTCCCATTTATTTATTTACTTATTTATTTAGATAAAGTCTCACTGTTTCACCCAGACTGGAGTGCAGTGAGCCATTTTGGCTCACTGCAACCTCCACCTCCCAGGTTCAAGTGATTCTCCTGCGTAAGTCTCCCCATTAGCCGGAACTACAGGAGTTCGCCAACATGACCAGCTAATTTTTGTATTTTTAGTAGAGATGGGGATTCATCACGTTGGCCAGGCTGATCTCTAACTCCTGACCTCAAGTGATCCACCTGCCTCGGCCTCCCAAAATGTTGGAATTATAGGCATGAGCCCCCATGCCCAGCCTGTTTTTCCCTTTAAAAACAAAGCAACCAAACCAACCTACTCTTGACTGCATATTCTCCTCCAGTTACCACTATATTTCTCTACTTTACTGCAAAATTCCATATAATAATTATCTGTATTCGCTGTTTCCGTTTTTCAGCTCCTATTCTTGTTGAGTTTTCATGCTAACCATAACACCAAAACTACCCTTATGGAGGCTAATAATCCCCAGTGTGGCTAAATCCAGTGATCATTGCTCATTTCTTATTTTATCAAAACTATTAGCATAATTTGAGAGATATGTTTTCTTATCTTTTTGATTGTATCCTCCCTCCGTGCCCACTGCTTTAATAGCTTGTTGCAGTATAATCTACATATAAAATTTAACACATAACTGTATAATTTGTGTCACAAACTATACACAGTTTGATCAGTTTTAGCAAGCATCACTAGAATTGTTTTAGAATTTCCATTTTACCAAAAAGTTTGTGGCTGTTTGTAATTAGTCAATCCTTGCCCTCTCCTCCCGACCCAGTCAACAAATGATCTTGCTTTTTTTCCTCCTTTACAGTTTACCTTTTCTACAAATTTCACATAGTTGAAGTAATATACTGTCTAATCTTTTTTTTTTTTTTTTTGAAGTTCCTATTTTTTTTCCAGTCACCAGTTCTCTGGCAAACTATGTAATCTTTTGTGTCTAGCTTTTGTTTCCAGGTTCGTCCTTGTACAAATCAGTAGTTTGTTCCTTCTTATTGCCGAGTATTTCGTTGTATGGGTAAACTACATTTTGTTTATACATTTATTAATTGATGGAGATTTGTATTGTTTCCACTTCGGGGCTATTATGCCTATAGATGTTAGAACATTCCCATGCAATTCTGGATATATGTTTTCATTTCTCTGGCATGAAAATCTCAGAGTAGGATTACTGGGTTGTATGTTAACTGTATATATTATATAACCTCCTAAGACAATGCCAAGTCATTTTCTAAAGTGACTATACGATTTTACATTCCCTATGGCAACATATGAGGGTTCCAGTTTCTCCTCATTCTTATCAGCTCTTGTTTTTTGTCTTTTTGATTATAGCCATTCTAATAATGTGTATTTCATTATGGCTTTAATTTGCATTTCCATATAAGTAATGATGTTGAACAACTTTTCATATGCTTGTTTGCCATTATATATTGTCTCTAGTGAATTGTCTATTCACATATTTTACCTAAGTTTTAATTGGGTTGTCTGTCTTCTTATTAAATAATTCTTTATATATTCTTCTTACATAGCTTTTATCAAATACAAGATTTGAAAATATTTTCTCCCAGTTTGTGATTTGTTTCTTTATTTTGTTCATCCAATACAGGATATTACATTGCATTTAATTACTGTGTCTCTTTAGTCTCTTCATTCTGTGGTAGTTTCTTAGTCTTTCCTTATCCTTCATGACCTTGATACTTTTGAAAAGTACTGATCAGTACTTTGTTGGATGTCCCTCATTTCGGATTTGTCTGATGTTCTTTCACTTTAGACTGAGATGATGGACTTTTGGGGAGACTACCACAGAGATGATGCATCTGTTTCTGTTTGACTCCATTCTTTTGTGTTAAACAAATGCCTTTTGCTTACCAATGTACTTTTTTTTCTTTTTTTTATGCTTTACGTTCTGGGGTACATGTGCACAACATGCAGGTTTGTTACATAGGTATGTATGTGCCACGTTGGTTTGCTGCACCCATCAACTCATCATTTACATTAGATATTTCTCCTAATGCTATTCCTCCCCTAACCCCCACACCCTGACAGGCCCCACTGTGTGATGTGTCCCGCCTACCCCCATTGTCCATGTGTTCTCATTGTTCAACTCCCACTTACGTGTGAGAACATGCAGTGTTTGGTTTTCTGTCCTTGTGATAGTTTGCTGAGAATGATGGTTTCCAGCTTCTTCCATGTCCCTGCAAAGACATGAACTCATCCTTTTTTATGGCTGCATAGTATTCCATGGTGTATACGTGCCACATTTTCTTTTCTTTTTTCTTTTGAGATGGAGTCTCACTCTGTAGCCCAGGCTGGAGTGCAGTGGCATAATCTTGGCTCACGGCAACTCCACCTCTCCTGCCTCAGCCTCCCGAGTAGCTGGGACTACAGGCACCTGCTATCACGCCAGGCTAATTTTTTGTATTTTTAGTAGAGATGGGGTTTCACAGTCTTAGCTAGGATGGTCTCGACTTCCTGACCTCATGATCCGCCCCATCAGCCTCCCAAAGTGCTGGGACGACAGGCCTGAGCCACCACGCCCGGCTCACATTTTCTTTATCCAGTCTATTATTGTGGACATTTGGGTTGGTTCCAAGACTTTGCTATTGTGAATAGTGCTCCAATAAACATACATTTGCATGTGTCTTTATAAATCATGTTTAGCATGATTTATAATCCTTTGGGTATATACCCAGTTAATAGGATTGCTGGGTCAAATGATATTTCTAGTTCTAGATCCTTGAGGAATCACCACACTGTCTTCCACAGTGGTTGACCTAATTTACACTCCCACCAACAGTGTAAAAGCGTTCCTGTTTCTCCACATAATTTCCAGCGTGTATTGTTTCCTGGCTTTTTAATGATCGTCATTCTAACTGGTGTGAGATGGTATCTCATTGTAGTTTTGATTTGCATTTCTCAAATGACCAGTGATGATGAGCATTTTTTCATATGTTTGTTGGCTCCATAAATGTCTTCTTTTGAGAAGTGTTTTTTCATATCCTTTGCACAGTTTTGGATGGGGTTGTTTGTTTTTTTCCTATAAATTTGTTTAAGTTCTTTGCAGATTCTGGATATTAGCCCTTTTTCAGATGGGTAGATTGCAAAAATTTTCTCCCATTCTGTAGGGTGCCTGTTCACTCTGCTGATAATTTCTTTTGCTGTGCAGAAGCTCTTTAGTTTAATTAGATCCCATGTGTCAATTTTGGCTTTTGTTGCCATTGCTTTTGGTGTTTTAGTCCTGAAGTCTCTGCCCATGCCTGTGTCTTGAATGGTATTGCCTAGGTTTTCTTCTAACGTTTTTATGGTTTTAGGTCTTACATTTAAGTCTTTAATCCATCTTGAGTTGATTTTTATACAAGGTGTAAGGAAGGGATCCAGTTTCAGCTTTCTACATAAGGCTGTATGTCCCTCATTGTTCAGTGTCCCTCGTTTCGGATTTGTCTTATGTTCCTTCACTTTAGACTGAGATGATGGACTTTTAGGGAGATTGCCACAGAGATGATGCATCTGTTTCTCTTTGACTCCGTTCTTTTGTGTTAAAATAAATGCCTTTTGCTTACCAATGTAAATGTTTAGCCTTTTTAATTAAAAAGTTTTTTTTTTCTTAGTTGTTGCTCTAGGAATTATAATACATATTTTTAACATACCTCAGTCTACTTCAGTTTAACATTGACTTAATTCTGACTTAATTCTGGTAAAATATAGCAGTTTTGTTCCAGTATCACTCTTATTTCTTTCCCTTTGTGGTATTGTCTTGTATTATACATGTATATATTATATATAAGAATATAGTGTTATAATATTTGATTTTAAAATCTTTTTTAAATAAAGAGAAAAAAGAAAAATATATGTATATGCATGTGTGTATTCAGTCTTTTATATTAATATATACTCAAATATTTACCTTTGTAAAACATACATAAAACTACTGTAAGATAGGTCTGCCAGCAACAAATTCTCTCAGTTTTTGTTTTTCTGAGAATGTCTTTGTTTCACCTTCAGTTTTGAAGGGCCGTTTTCCTGGATGTGGGAGTCTTGGTTGGCAGTATTTTTTCTTTCTACACTATGAATGTCATTCAATTGCCCTCTTACCTCCATTGGTCTGATGAAAAGTCAGCCTCTAGTAGTATCATTGCTTCCAGGGCATAATTAATTGTTTTTGTCTTGCTGCTTTTAATATTTATTCTTTGTCTCTATCTTTAAACAGTTTGACCCTGATGCATCTATGTGTGCTTCTTTTATGTGTTTATCTTACTTGGGATTCATTGAGCTTCTTGGGTCTGAGAGTAAATGTTTTTCTTCAGATTTGGGAAGTTTTGGACCCTGATTTTTCCATATTTTTTTCTGCCCCTTTCTCTCTTTTTCTGGGCCTTCCATTACATGAATGTTGGGATGCTTTACATTGTCCCAAAGGTCTCTGTCTGAGGCTTCGTTCCTTTTTCTTCAATCTTTTATTCTCTGTTTACCTCATATTGGATAATTTCTGTTGCTCTATCAAATTCACTAATTATTTTTTCTCATAAGTTCATGATCCCAGTATTAGTTTCCGTTTGCTGCATAACAAATTACCACAATCTTAGTAGGGTAAAATGATACCCATTTGTCACTCACAGTTTGTAGGTTAGAAGTCTGGCATGGCATGGCTGGATACCCTGCTCAGAATATCACAAGGCTGAATCAAAGTGTTAGCTGGACTGAGTTCTCATCTGGAGGATCCATGGAAAAAATCTGTTTCCAAGCTCCTTCTTTTTGTTCACAGAATTTATTTCCTTGCTGTTGTAGGAGTGAGGTGCCTGTTTTTTTTGCTTGCTATCAGCCTAGCTTAATCTCAGATCCCAAGGACCAACCACATTTCTTACCATATGGGCTCCCCCATCTTCAAGCCAGCAATAACATCCATCTTGCACAGTTGACTGTTGAGCAATGTAAGAGTTAGGGGTGCTGGTCCCTCAGACAGTTGAAAATCTGTATATACTTTTTTTTTTTTTTTTTTTTTTTTTTTGAGACAGAGGCTTGCTCTGTCGCCCAGGCTGATATGCAGTGGTGCAATCTCAGCTCACTGCAACCTCTGCCTCCTGGGTTCAAGTGATTCTCATTTTTGGTAGAGATGGGGTTTCACCATATTGAACTGTGGTAAAATAGACATATTTATTTCTTATCTCAAGAGAGATGGTTGGAAAGTTCAGGAAAACAAAATAACTAGATAAGAAAGTTAGTGTCCAAAAATGTTTTGTAGATTAAAAGTAATATGATTTTGAGGAATTTATGGAGTGTAAGAAAAGAGACTTCTCCTGGCCTTGATGTAGGTAGTAGGGAAGAAATATAACCTGAGATCACAGCCTGGTTCTGTCTGAACAATACATAAATCCTGAGACTACATTGTGTATTAATTTTTTTATTAGAATTCACTATATATCTGAAGTCTGGAAGTCTTAATTATTTTTCCAGAATATAACATAAATTTCATCGGTCTGAAAAATATGTTTTAAAAGTAGAGGTGATAAAAGTTGGGAGGGATAGGCATGGTCACTGTGACTAAAAATCTTCATCCTATGTAGTGGTTCTGAAACTTTGTTGCACATTAAAATCACTTGAGAAGCTTTCAAAATCTTGATCCCCCAACTTCATCAAACTGCATCATACCAGTTAAATAAAAATCTTTGCTGGCAGGGAAAGCTAGGTATCTGTTTGTGGTTTTCAGTTTGCCAGGTGATTCCAGTGTATAGTCAAATTTGAGAACCATAAGGCTAAAGTTCACAGAAATAGTCCTAGAATCTTAAATATATTTTCTAAAATCACAAATATGATGAGTGCTAGAATCATTCTTATAACTATTACCACTGGGAAAAGGAAGGCGGAGGTGAGGTAGGAGGGTGCTGGAAGTGAATCAAAATTTTTTTTTTAGTGGAAAGCCAAATCTCTTAGTGGGATGTGGTAACAAAATAAGATTCTGCGTTTTGCTTCAAAGTTAATCTGTTAGTTATTTTATCTTACTTGCAAAGAGGAAATGTCCCTTTAGTCATGTTCTTAATTTTATGAGAATCTCTGCCATCTTTTTTTTGTATAGATTGAGTTAATTAGAGCTAGATCAATGAGGTCATTATGAATAAATTATTATCTGGATGTTAAAATCAACTTCATTTGGCAAACATAGTTGATATTTATTAGTACATAGGCAAAGTATTTTATAAAAGATACTTTAACGAATGTAGTTTCCTCTGACAGACTTTAGATACAAAGTTACACCCTAGTAGTCCTCGGAACCTGTCATTTGTCTTTCATGGCAAAAAACTTAGGAAGAAGCTCAGCTTTTTAAATTTCTTATAGTGTCCATATTTGCTATATGTTAGCAAGTACAGATAATATAACGTACAAAATAATTATGGATTTACTTTAAATTTTATAGTAATTAGAAGGTAAATATATTTCAGCATTCTCCTTTTTTTATCTGACTCAGCCTGTATCAGCCTTGATTGTGCATTTGAATCACCTGCAGAGTTTTCAAAATCAGTCTCATCTTTTTAGAAGTTCTTCATTAACATTAAAGGAGCCCAGTGCTCTGTCTGGCCTCAGAGATATTCATTAGAGCCCAGTGTTCTGGCCTCAGAGCTATTTTTCTAGTCAGGTTGAAATTTAAGACTATGGATTTATGATTTTCTCTTTCCACAGAAGTCAGTAGTTAATGGCTACAGTTAATACATAATGGAGTTGTAAAATAAGTATGTTATTTAAGATTATCAAGGTTGTCTTCAGGAGTGGGATTGGGACTTGAGGTGAGAAGGGATCAAGATGGAAGCATTCGCTCTTTACTATAATCTCTTCCATACTATGTCTTTTTAAAAATAAAAACTATGACCATGAAATACAATTAAAAAAAAATTTTTTTTTGAGACAGAGTTTTGTTCTTGTCACCCATGCTAGAGTGCAGTGGTGTGAAATCGGCTCACTGCACCCTCCGCCTCCTGAGTTCAAGTGATTCTCCTGCCTTGGTCTTCTGAGTAGCTGGGATTACAGGTCCCCGCCACAATGCCTGGCTATTTTTTGTATTTTTAGTAGATATGGAGTTTCACCACATTGGCCAGGCTGGTCTTGAACTCCTGACCTCAGGTGATCCACTCGCCTCAGCTTCCCAATAAAAAATTTATAGACATGAAAATATTGCTTTCCATGTTAGGCAGGGTTTCCAGAGAAACAGAACCAATAGTATATTTAGATATATAGGAAGACATTTATTGTGAGGGATTGACTCAAGCAATTATGCAGACTGGGGAGTCCTATGATATGCCATCAGCAAACTGGAGGAAAATTGGTGGTGATATTCAGTTCAAGTCTGAAGGCCCAAGAATCAGGAGCACACATGTCCCAGGGCAGGAGAACATGTATTTCCCAGCTCCAGCTCAAGCAGACATCAAATACACCCTTTCTCTACTTTTTTTTCTATTCACACCCTCCACTGATTAGATTGTACCTACTCACATTGGTGAGAGTGGATGTTTACACAGTCTACTGATTGAAGGGATAATCTTTTCTGGAAACATCCTCACAGACATACCCAGAAATAATGTTTCGCCATCCCTTAGCCCAGTCATGTTGATACACCAAATTAACTCTATCACATTCCCTTATATTTTGTAGCAATAGGATGTTTTTTATGAGAATCGAAATTTATGAACTCTGTTAGAGTGTGGTTATTTTGTATGAAAAAATAATTTTAAACTTAAAATCCTCTTAGAAAGTCTCTCCTTGGTTTTTTAAATTAAGCTTTTTTACTAAAGTATATCATATGTACAGAAAGGGCCCACATCATAAGTGAACAGCTCTCTGAATTGCTCACAAATGGAACATTCCTGTATAACCAGCATCTAAACAGGAAATAGGTATTGCCCAAATCCAGGACGTCTATGATGTGTTCCTTCCAGTCAGTATTCCTCATCTCCAAAATACTGTTCTGCCTTTGTACATCATTGGATAGTTTGTTTCTGAACATTATGCAAATAGAATAATATATTGTGCGCTCATTTGTGTTTTGCTTTCTTCACTGAGCATTATGTTTATTAACTTTATCTTGTCATGTTGTGTAGTTGTAGATAGTTCCTTCTCATTGCTATATTAAATTCTCTATCAAGAATGTGCCACCGGTGGCTCACGCCTGTAATCTCAGCACTTTGGGAGGCCGAGGCGGGTGGATCATGAGGTCAGGAGTTCAAGACCAGCCTGACCAACATGGTGAAACCCCATCTCTACTAAAAGTACAAAAATTAGCCGGGCGTGGTGGCGGGCACCTGTAATCCCAGCTACTTAGGAAGCTGAGGCAGGAGAATCTCTTGAACCCAGGAGGTGGAGGTTGCAGTGAGCCCTGATCACACCACTGCACTCTAGCCTGGGCAACAGAGCGAGACTCTATGTCTAAAAAAGAATATGCCACAATTTATCCGTTCTAGTATTGATGAACATTTGTGTTGTTTCCATTTTAATCTATTATGAATAGTACTGCTATGAAAATTCTCTAGCCTTGTAGTGTAGTTTGAAGTTGGGTAACGTGATGCTTCCAGCCTTATTCTTTTTGCTTAGGATTGCGTTGGCTATTGGGGTTTTTTTTTTTTTTTGGTTTCATGTCAATTTTAAAATAGTTTTTTTTGGCTCTATGAAGAATGCCATTGGTAGTTTCATAGGAATAACGTTGAACCTGTACATTGTTTTGGGCAGTATGGCCATTTTAATGATATTGATTCTTCATATGCATGAGTGTAAAATGTTCTTCCATTTGTTTGTATCTTC
Source organism: Piliocolobus tephrosceles (assembly GCF_002776525.5). Lineage (NCBI taxonomy): Eukaryota > Metazoa > Chordata > Mammalia > Primates > Cercopithecidae > Piliocolobus > Piliocolobus tephrosceles. Next base: position 19,359,525 of record NC_045444.1, on the reverse strand, counting down.
TCTGATTTCTTTGAGCAGTGTTTTGTAATTCTCATTGTAGAGATCTTTCACCTCCCTGGTTAGATATATTCCTAGGTATTTTATTCTTTTTGTGGCAGTTGTGAATGGGATTGCCTTTCTGATTTGGCTCTTGGTTTGGCTGTTGTTGGTGTATGGGAATGCTAGTGATTTTTGTACATTGATTTTGTATCCTGCCAATTTGAAGTTGTTTATCAGATAGAGGAGCTTTTGGGTATGCAAGGCTACATGAACCAAAACAGCATGTTGCTGCTACAAAACAGGCACATAGACCAATGGAACAGAATAGTGAGCTCATAAATAAGGCTGCACATCTATGACTATCTGACAAAATCAAGCAATGGGGGAAAAACTCCCTATTCAATAAATGGTGCTGGGATAACTGGCTAGACATATATAGAAGATTGAAACTGGACCCGTTCCTTACACCACACTCAAAAATCAACTCAAGGCAGGTTAAAGACTCAAGTGTAAAACACAAAACTATAAAAAGCCTGGAAGACAATCTAGGCAGTACCATCCTAGACACAGGAATGGGCAAAGATTCCATGATAAAGATACCAATAGCAATTGCAAGGAAAGCAGAAGTTGACAAGTGGGATCTAATTAAACTTACAGCCTTCTCCACAGCAAAGAACTATCAACAGAGTAAAGAGACAATCTTCAGAATGGGAGAAAAGTATTTTCAAACTATGGATCTCACAAAGGTCTAATATCCATCATGTATAAGGAAATTAAGCAAATTCACAAGAGAAAAATAACCCTATTAAAAAGTGGGCAAATGACATGAACAGACACTTCTCAAAAGAAGACATACTTATGGCCAACAAGCATATAAAAACTCAATATCATTGATAATTTTGCAATTTTTTGAATTGCAAAAAAATGCAAATCAAAACCACAGTGAGATGTCATCTCACACCAGTCAGAATGGCTATTACTAAAAAGTGAAAAAAATCACAGATGTGGGCAAAGTTACGGAGAAAAGGATTATGCTGTTGGTGGAAGTGTAAATTAGTTCAACCATTGTGGAAAGCAGTATGGTGATTCCTCAAAGAGCTAAAAGCAGAACTACCATTTGACTTAGCAATCCCATTACTGGGTGTATACCCAGAAGAATATAAATCATTCTGCTATAAAGACACACGCATGTGAATGTTCACTGTAGCACTATTCACAATTACAAAGACATGGAATCAACCTAAATGCACATCACTGATAGACTGAATAAAGAAAATGTGATACATATATACCATGGAATACTATGCAGCCATAAAAAAGAACAAGATCGTATCTTTTGCAGGAACATGTATGGAGCTAGAGGCCATTGTCCTTAGCAAACTAACGCAGGCACAAAAACCAAATACCACATGTTCTCACTTGTAAGTGGGAGTGAAATGATAAGAACTTATGAACACAAAGAAGGGGAAACAATCGAAACTGGGGTCTACTTGAAGGGGGAGGGTGGGAGGAGAGAGAGGAGCAAAAGAGATAACTATTGGGTACTAGGCTTAATATGTGGGTTATGAAATAATATGTACAACAAACCCCTGTGACAAATGTTTACCTCTGTAACAAACCTTCACATGTACCCCCAAACCTAAAATACAAATTTTTTTAAAAAGTTTACTCTTAAAAAATAAAAAAAGAAAAAACAAAATTCTGTGTGTATCTTTTCTATTGCCGAATTTGCCTAAAATTTAAGTTTAGGATCTTTTGCCAAAGAAAACACAATCAGATGATGAAAATAAGTAAGAAATTAGCTTTTCATTTACAAAAACTCCATGTGTAGTTTTAAGAATGCATATATAATGTGCACCTTTCTTGTTGAGCTTAGATTAGTTTATATTCTATCTTCTGAACAGTTTGGCCTGTGAAGTACACTCATATTTAATGGAAAAACAGGATTTGTGATAGTAAATCTGGATATTTATAAATTAACCTCTGTTGCCTCAGGTTTTGTGCCAACCCAGGGGATAAAAATGACAAAGAGTAATAGGTTTTGATTCTGATAACTGAGCTATAAGGGAAACTATGTTCCTTTAAATATTCACTTCTAGTCCTGTGTTTTGAGGGCTGCTGCACATCAATCGCCATTTTAACTGATAGATTATCTTCCTTCTCCAATGTTTCAGAACATGCAGTCTAAAAGTGGCTTTATTCTTAAACCCTAGTTCTCTCCTAATTTACTTCTTCAGCCTTTGCATCATTCAGTCTTCTCTTTGTTTTCTTATAGCCTTCCATTTTCGTTTTGTGGGCAGCCATTTGACTTTGTTCCTCTGCCAAAGTATCACCAACAGCAGGCAAGGGACTCAGATCCACTTGTTAATATTTGGGACATCTAACATATTTCCTCAGGGACAACTCTGCCTGAGGTTGCCCTGGATAAATTTTCCACCCCCAATTTTTTTCTTTTCTTTTTTATGAGACGGAGTCTCGCTGTGTTGCCCAGGCTGGAGTGCAGTGGCACGATCTTGGCTTACTGCAACCTGTGCCTCCCGGGTTCAAGCAATTCTCCTGCCTCAGCCTCCCGAGCATCTGAGATTACAGGCATCTGTGACCACACCTGGCTAATTTATTTGTTTTTTTTGTTTTTTGGTATTTGGTTTTTTTGAGACAGAGTCTTGCTGTCACCCAGGCTGGAGTGCAGTGGTGCAAACTCGGCTCCCTGCAAGCTCCGCCTCCCGGGTTCACGTCATTCTCCTGCTTCAGCCTCCCAAGTAGCTGGGACTACAGGCGCCAGTCACCACCCCTGGCTAATTTTATTTATTTATTTATTTATTTGTATTTTTTAGTAGAGACGATGGGGTTTCACTGTGTTAGTCAGGATGGTCTCAATCTCCTGACCTTATGATCTGCCCGCCTTGGCCTCCCAAAGTGCTGGGATTACAGGTGTGAGCCACCACGCCTGGCCAATTTTTTTTGCTTTGTTTTGTTTTGAGACAAGTCTTGCTCTGTCACCAGGCTGGAGTGCAGTGGTGCTATCTCAGCTCACTGCAACCTCCGCCTCCCAGGTTCAAGCAGTTCTCCTGCCTCAGCCTCCCAGGTAACTGGAATTACAGGTACACATAACCATGCCCAGCTTTTTTTTTTTTTTTTTTTTTTTTTTTTTGAGACGGAGTCTTGCTCTGTCTCCCAGGCTGGAATGCAGTGGCCGGATCTCAGCTCACTGCAAGCTCCGCCTCCCGGGTTTACGCCATTCTCCTGCCTCAGCCTCCCGAGTAGCTGGGACTACAGGCGCCCGACACCTGGCTAATTTTTGTGATTTTTAGTAGAGATGGGGTTTCGCCATGCTGGCCAGACTGGTCTCGAACTCCTGTCCTCAGGTAATCTGCCTGCCTCGGCCTCCCGAAGTGCTGAGATTACAGGCGTGAGCCACTGCGCCCAGCCCAAAATTGTTTTCACTTGTCAAATTCATCTACGGTTTTTGAATCTGAGAATTTTTACCTCCTACCACAGTGTAGGCCTATCTTAGGTTCTCCCTGGAAGGAGTAAGTCTATGTGTCCTACCTATTTTTGATCAACTGCTTTTTAAACTCTGATTTCTTCGCGTTTTTTGTTTTGTTTTGGTTTGGTTTGGTTTTTTTTTGAGACAGGGTCTCACTTTGTTGTCCGTGCTGGAGTGCATTGGTGCAAACACGGTTCACTGCAGCTTCAACCTCCCAGGCTCAAACAATCCACCCACCTCAGCACTCCAAGTAACTGGGATTACAGACGCATGTCACCACACCTGGCTAATTTTTATATTTTCTGTAGAGACAAGAGTTTCACTATGTTGCCCAGGCTGGGATTTCTTCTTTATGTCAAGGTCTTCTATCTTAGGGGGTTCATTCATCCTTATCCACATATAATACCCTGTTATCTGCCTCAGTTTACCTAGACCTGCCAGAGTTTCAGCCCAGCATACATAGGTTAGGCCACTCACCTTGGATACCTTTGTTAGTCTCCCCAGCTGTAAACTGATGACTTCTTCATGGAGCAGGGGAAAAATAAGCACTTCAGTCTAGCTTGTCCTTATTTTCCAGAGGCACAGACTCCTAATGCCAAATAACCATGACTATTTGAAGTCAGGGGTGAGGGAGATTTTCCTCTGGTTCACTTGGAACAGTGACTTAGAATGTTCCTGCTAGCCTCTGAAGAGTATTGACCTCCTATTTAAGACATAGCCCTTCAACTGTAACTCCTAACTTTTTGTTGTTGTTGCTCCTTTCTGGCCTTATTTGAGACATTTTAGATAAGACTTCCCTACGTTTCAGACATTCCTATTTGGGCCAGCCAAAGCCTAGAGGAGGGGAAGAATGGAAGAATAGTTGATTTAAAAGGGTAAGCTCTACCTGAGTGCCCAGTATTACCATCTATGAATATGAATACCTGGCATTCATAAGTGTTAACAATCCAACTTGTCATCTATGGTTAACTCTTAAAACCATTAAGTTTACCAAACTTTATATTCATCTTGTCTTATTATTATCAGGAAATCTTTCTTATAAAATTTAAAATTCCTTGTAAAGTCTTTCTTATAAAATTTCATTTTACTGTAGTTTATAGATTAGGTTTTATGTTTATTGCTGATCTTGACTCAAAATTTTAGAACACAAAAAGCAGCATCACTTCTATAACTTGATGAAAGCATTAAAAATTCCTATTTTCATATAATGTTTTATATATTTGAGTGAATGTGTATTTCGTTTTTAAATACCTCTAGAAATATTTGAATTTATTTATTTTTTTAACTATGGTCTATTTGGGATTATTATTATTATTATTATTATTATTTTTTTTTTGAGGTGGAGTTTTTGCTCTTGTTTCCCAGGCTGGAGTTCAGTGTCGTGCTCTCAGCTCACTGCAACCTCCGCCTTCTGGGTTCAAGTGATTCTCCTGCCTCAGCCTCCCGAGTAGCTGGGATTACAGGCATGCACCACCACACCTGGCTAATTTTTGTATTTTTGGTAGAGACAGGGTTTCTCCGTGTTGTTCAGGTTGGTCTCAAACTCCCGTCCTCAGGTGATCCACCCATCCTGGCCTCCCAAAGTGCTGGGATTACAGGCGTGAGCCACTATGCCCTGACTTTTTAAAACCATTTTTAAGCCTTTGCCCTTGCTCACGGTATACGGTTCAGTGTTATATACTTTCATAATGTACAACTATTTAAATTTGGTGTATATTTTTCATTTCCACCAGCAAGTACATGAGGTTCTAGTCACTTTGCATCCTTGCCAGCATTTGGTATTATAAGTCCTTTTAATTTTAGATATTCTAGTAGGTATATCATTTCACTATGGTTTTAATTGGCAGTTTTCAGATGATTAATGATGACGACAACATTGTCTTGACTTACTGGCTATCTGTACATTTTTGTTAGTCAAGCATTTGCCCAAATCTTTTGCCTATTTTAAAAATTGGATTGTGGCCGGGCGCGGTGGCTCAAGCCTGTAATCCCAGCACTTTGGGAGGCCGAGACGGGCAGATCACGAGGTCAGGAGATCGAGACCATCCTGGCCAACACAGTGAAACCCTGTCTCTACTAAAAAAAATACAAAAAACTAGCCGGGCGAGGTGGCGGGCTCCTGTAGTCCCAGCTACTCGGGAGGCTGAGGCAGGAGAATGGCGTAAACCCGGGAGGCGGAGCTTGCAGTGAGCTGAGATCCGGCCACTGCACTCCAGCCTGGGCGACAGAGCGAAACTGCGTCTCAAAAAAAAAAAAAAAATGGATTGTCTCCTTATTATTGAATTATAAAAGGTGTCTATATATTCTGGATATAAGTTCTTTATCAGATATTATATTTTCTCTCAGCCTGTGCCTTGTCTTTAAAGTGCCTTTCAAAGAACAGATATTAATTTTGATGAAGTCCAATTTATTTTTCATACTTTTTGTGTCTTCTCTAAGAAAAAGCCTAACTCAAGATCACAAATATACATACAAAATTCAAATATATATGTAAATACATAAATTATATATAATAATATATATAGTAATATATAATTGATATATATCATCTACTTTTTTTACGTGTATATATATATATATATATATGCACATATACACATTGAGACAGAGTTTCACTGTATCATTCAGGCTGGAATGCAGTGATGTGATCACAGCATGCTGCAGCCTCAACTCTCTGAGCTCAAGCAATCTTCCCGCTTCAGCCTCCCGAGTAGCTGGGATTATAGGTATGTGCCACACCACATTCAGCTCATTTTTATTTATTTTATTTTATTTTATTTTATTTATTTATTTTTTGTGAGGATAGAGTCTCACATCATTGCTGAGGCTGGCCTCAAGCTCCTGGGCTCAAGCAATCCTCCTGCTTCAGCCTCCCCAAGTGCTGGGATTATAGGCATGAGCCACTGATTCAAGCTGATACTCTATGTTTTCTTTCACAAGTTGTTCCGTTTTTTTCTATAGTTTTACATATAGATCTGTGTTTCTACTTAAATTTTGTATATGGCATGAGATATGGGTTGAGAGTTTTGTTTTTGTTTTTACATATGGAGATTCAGTTATTCTGTCACCATTTGTTGAAATGACGGTCCTTTCCCCACCATATTATTTTCTCAAAAAGCATTTGTAAAAACTCATTTGACCACATATGGATGGATTTATTTTTCAACTGTATCCTGTTTCATTAATCTATTTATCTATTCTTATGCAAATACCACATTGTTTAGATTATTGCAGTTCTATAGTAAATATTGAAATTTGATTAGTCTTATATTGAGAAAACTCTACTTTGAGGTGAAATTTTTCTATCTGTAAATTCTACCTATTAATCCTATTTATGCCCTCTAAAACAAGATTACTTCCTGTTTTATCTGACAGTTCATCTATTTGAACAAATGTTTATACATTTTAATCTGGACCAAGCCTCTATATGCTCTAAAACTCTGTACCTTACTGTGTGTTTGGGTTTTTTTTTTAAATCTTTTAAACCTCCCAGGTTCAAGTGATTCTCCTGCCTCAGCCTCCAAGTAGTTGACACTACAGGTGTGCACTACCAAGCCCAGCTAATTTTTGTATTTTTTAGTATAGATGAGGTTTCCCGATGTTGGCCAGGCTGGTCTCGAACTCCGGACCTTAGGTGATCCACTTGCCTCGGCCTTGCAAAGTGCTGGGATTACAGGCATGAGCCACTGCACCTGGCTTCATCATTAAATCTTTGCCATGGCCTATGTCCAGAATCGTATTTCCTAGGTTTTCTTCTAGGGTTTTTATAGTTTTAGGTTTTACATGTAAGTCTTTTTTTTTTTTTTTTTGAGAAGGAGTCTCGGTCTGTCACCCAGGCTGGAGTGCAGTGGCGCGATCTCGGCTCACTGCAAGCGCCACCTCCCAGGTCCATGCCATTTTCCTGCCTCAGCCTCCTGAGTTGCTGGGACTACAGGTGCTGCCACAACGCCCGGCTAATTTTTTGTATTTTTAGTAGAGACGGGATTTTACCATTTTAGCCAGGATGGTCTCGATCTCCTGACCTCGTAATCCACCCGCCTCGACCTCCCAAAGTGATGGGATTACAGGCGTGAGCCACCGCACCTGGCACATCTAAGTCTTTAATACATTTTGAGTTGATTTTCTTGTATGATCAAAGGAAGATATCCCAGTTTCAATCTTCTACATTTGGCTAGCCAGTTATCCCAGCACCATTTATTGATTAAGAGTTCTTTACCATGTTGCTTATTTTTTTAACTTTGTTGAAGACCAGATAGTTACAGGTGTGAGGCCTTATTTTTGAACTTTCTATTCTGTTCTATTGGTCTGTGTGTTTTTGTACCAGTACCATGCTGTTTTGGTTACTATAGCCTTTTAGTATAGTTTGATGTCAGGTAACATGATGCTTTCAGCTTTGTTCTTTTTACTTTGAATTGCCTTGAGTATTCGAACTTTTTTTTTTTTGGTTCCATATGAATTTTAAAATAGCTATTTCTAATTCTGTGAAGAATATCATTGGCAGTTTCTTTTTTTTTTTTTTTTGAGATGGAGTCTCACTCTGTTGCCCAGCCTGGAGTGTAGTGGCCGGATCTCAGCTCACTGCAAGTTCCGCCTCCCGGGTTTACGCCATTCTCCTGCCTCAGCCTCCCGAGTAGCTGGGACTACGGGCGCTCACCACCTCGCCTGGCTAGTTTTTTGCATTTTTTAGTAGAGACGGGGTTTCACCGCGTTAGCCAGGATGGTCTTGATCTCCTGACCTCGTGATCCGCCCGTCTTGGCCTCCCAAAGTGCTGGGATTACAGGCTTGAGCCACCGCGCCCGGCCCATCATTGGCAGTTTCATAGGAATAGTGTAGAATCTGTAAATTGCTTTGAGCAATATGGCTGTTTTATAATTTTGATTCATACTGTGCATGAGCGTGGAATGTTTTTTCCATTTGTTTGTTTTCTTTGAGCAGTGTTTCATAATTCTTGTTGAGATCCTTCACCTCCCTCGTTAGCTGTATTCCTAGGTATTTTATTCTTGTTGTGCTGTTGTGGATGGATTGTGCTCTTGATTTGGCTCTCAGCTTGGACATTGTTTGTGTATAGAAATGCTGCTGATTTTTGTACGTTGATGTTGTATCTTGTAGCATTGCTTAAGTTGTTCATCAGATGTAGCAGCTTTTGGGAGAGAGTGTCGAGTTTTCCAGGTATAGAATTATATCATCTGCAACAGATAGTTTGACTTCTTCTCTTCCTCCTTGGATGCTTTTTCTTTCTTTCTCTTGCTTGATTGCTCTGGTTAGGACTTCTAGTACTATGTTGAATAGGAGTGGTGAGAGTGGGCATCTTGTCTTGCTTTGGTTCTAAAGGAGAAGGCTTCCAGCATTTGCCTATTCAGTATGATGTTGGCTGTGGGTTTGTTGTAGATGGCTCTTACCATTTTGAGATATATTCCTTTGATGCCTAGTTTGTTGAGCTTTTTCATGTGAAATGGTGTTGAATTTTATTGAAAACCTTTTCTGTATCTATTGGGATCATCACGTGGTTTTTGTTTTTAGTTCCGTTGATGTGGTTAATCATATTTATTGATTTGCATATATATATATATATATATATATTTTTTTTTTTTTTTTTTTTTTTTTTTTTGAGATGGACTCTCGCTCTGTCACCCAGGCTAGAGTGTAGTGGCATGATCTCGGCTCACTACAAGCTCTGCCTCCCAGGTTCACGCCATTCTCCTGCCTCAGCCTCCCAAGTAGCTGGGACGACAGGTGCCCGCCACCACACCCAGCTAATTTTTTTGTATTTTTTAGTAGAGATTGAGTTTCACCGTGTTAGCCAGGATGGTCTCGATCTCCTGACCTCGTGATCTGCCTGCCTCGGCCTCCCAAAGTGCTGGGATTACAGGTGTGAGCCACCACGCCCAATCCATTTGCATATATTGAACCAATCTTGCATCCCAAGGATAAAGCCTACTTGATCATGGTAGATTAGCTTTTGATGTGCTGCTGGATTCTGTTTGCTAGTATTTTGTCAAGGATTTTTGCATCTGTGCACATCAAGGATATTGGCCTGATATTTTTTTGTTGTTGTATCTCTGCCAGGTTTTGGTATTAGGATGATGCTGGCCTCATAGAATGAGTTAGAGAGGAGTCCCTCCCCCTCAATTTTTGGGTATAGTTTTAATAGGAATAATGCCAACTCTTCTTTATACATCTGGTAGAATTTGGCTGTCAATTCTTCTGGTCCAGGGCTTTTTCTGCTTGGTAGGCTTTTTATTACTGAATTGGTTTTGGAACTTGTCATTGGTCTTTTCAGGGATCCAGTTTCTCCCTGGCTTAATCTTGAGAGGGTTGTATGTTTCCAGAAATTTATCCGTTTCTTCTAGGTTTTCTAGTTTGTTTGCATACAGATGTTCATTGTAGTCTCTGAGGGTTTTTTGTGTATCTGTGGGGTCAATGGTAATGTCCCCTTTGTCATTTCTGATTGTGTTTATTTGGATCTTCTCTTTTTTTCTTTATCAGCCTACCTAGTGGTCTATGTATTTATTCTTTCAAAAAACCAATCCCTAGATTCATTGATCTTTTGTATGGTTTTTTTGCATGTCTCAGTTTCCTTCAGTTCAGCTCTGACTTTGATTATTTCTTGTCTTCTGTATCCTTGGGGTTAGTTTGCTCTTGTTTCTCTATTTCCTCTAGGTGTGATGTTAGGTTATTTATTTCAGATCTTTCTAACTTTTTGATGTGGGTGTTTAGCACTGTAAACTTCCCTCTTAACACTGCTTTAGCTGGGTTCCAGAGATTCTGGTATGTTGTGTCTTTGTTCTCATTCATTTCAAAGAATGTCTTTCTTGATTTCTGCATTGATTTCATTTTTTACCCAAAAGCATGTGGGAGCAGGTTGTTTAATTTCTGTCGTTTACAGTTTTTTGACTATGGAAAAATCTACTCACAGCAGAGCCATGTAGCCTATCATTTCTTTTTCTTACACAATATTTTCATCTTCTGGAGTTAGTAATTGGTTTATTCACTTGCTTAACTTTGTATGTTTTTTATTGTTAATTAAACCGAAACTAACTTCTACTTGGGTAAATCTCTTCTCAGTACTTTCAGACACGTTAAGTATTCTATCGTTTTTATCTTTTACGTGTCTCATCCAGAGACTTCTGACCTTTTCAGTACAGTTTGTTACTGGGTATGCTGCATAGCCGTTGTTTTGCTTTTTTCTTCACCTCATCATCCTGGAGATTTTATTCACCACTCTTTTGTTGAATTTCAGGGAGCTAATATTGCATGAAAAATGCTTTGAGAACCTTGCATGTCTTAAAATGTTTTTGTTTCACGCTAACATTTGGTTGATAGCACAACTAGGTATATAATCCTGGCCCGTAAATTTTTTTTCTCAGAATTTGTGGGTATTGCTCCCTCTGTCATCTAGCTTCTGGAATTACTATTCAAATCTGTTGACATTATATGCTCCATATTTTTCTAAGCTTTCTTGTTCTGATACCTCATCATTCGTATGCAGTCTTTTGTATCATAGGTACCTTTTGTATGAAATCTTTTTCTGGAAGCTTTTAGGATCTCCTGTTTTCCTCATTGTTCTGAAATTTCATAGGAGTGGCTTTAGGGTTAGAGTTATTTTCAGACTTTGTGTTGGGCACTGGTTTGACCCATTGAATATAGAAAATGATTTTCTTTCGTTTGGGGATTTTATGTATTTATTTATTTATTTTGAGATAGAGTCTTGCACTGTCACCCAGGCTGGAGTACAGTGGCACAATATTGGCTCATTGCAACATCTGCACCCCAGTTTCAAGTGATACACTTGTCTCAGCCTTCCCAGAAGCTGGGATTACAGGTGCCTTCCACCATGCTCGGCTACTTCTAGTATTTTTAGTAGAGACAGGGTTTCACCATATTAGCCAGTCTGGTCTTGAATGCCTGACCTCAAGTGGTCTGCCCACCTCAGCATCCCAGAATGCTGGGATTACAAATGTGAGCCACCGTGCCCAGCCTAGTTTGGGGATTTTAAAAGAATTATTACCATTAATATTATTTGTATGATTTTTTATTTTATTTTCTTTCTTTCTACATTGTTCAGATATTAGATGCCTTGGAATTGATCCTTTAATGTTCTTATCTCTTTATCCTGTTTTTCAACTCATCTTTTTGCTCTGTTTTGTGAAAATTTTCCTCAACTCTATTTTCTAGTACTTCTATTGAGCTTTTATATTAATGCTATTATATTTAATTCAAAGAGCCATCTTTTTTTTCTTTATTTTCTTTTGCTAGTATTCTCTTCTTGCCTCATGAGTGAGACTTCTCAGAAGATACTAATGACAACTTTTCTCTGTTTATTTTCTTTTTAAATCATCAGTGTTTTCTCCAATTTCCTTTTTTAAAAAGACTTTTGCATTCTGTCTTTCATGTTATTAGCTGTTCTTAAATGTCTAGTGATCCATCTCTGTCTACTTCAGTTTAAGATCAGGACAGCAAAAAGGCAGGCAGAAGCACCCTGACTAAATTAGGTTGTGGGGTTGTTGACTGCAGTGTTGCTGTAGATTATTTGGCTGAGTTGATCTCTTGAAGGAACTCTTGATGGTAGCATATTTAGATCATTTATTGTGGGCTGGTCTGATTGTCTAGAGAAGATACTTTCAGACTTTTACCTGAAAAATATAAAACTAGCTGTCAGTTTTCTTTAAATTAGGAAAGAAGCCTGGAAGTTTTCCTCAAATTTTGTAAAGCCTCACCCATTTCTCCTATTTTCAGTTCATATCCCCCCACCCTCCACTGTGACTAGTGTCCCGACTCTAGAAATCCTCTGGGTAGTAGATGAAATTGTATCCACTGAAAAAATATGTTGAAGTCTTAATCCCTAGTACCTGGGAATGTGGCTTTATTTGAAAATAAGGTTTTTGCAGATGCGATCAGTTTAAGATGAGAGTGATTTGCTTTATGCGACCACCAGAGCCGGCGCCAGAGAAAAAGGCAAGTAGGCAAGGTAAAAGGAAACTTTATTAGGTAGCCAATGTAAAGAAAGAGGAGGCGAGGTTCACCGGTCTCTGGTGTTCTCCGGCGAGGTTCCTGAGTCCGCATATGAGGAGGGGGCCGAGGAAGTTCGCGCAGCGCCCCTGCCTGGAGGGGCTTTTATGTCTTGGGCCTGGGAGTGGGAGGGCGGTAGGCGGGATGCAAGCGGGTGGAGCGCCGTGCGGTGGGCGCGGCCAGGTAGGTTTCGGTTTCCTCGGTCGGACGTCATGCTGCGCCTGCGCAGTTGACCTGTGCCTGTCCCAGGCGCGGGAAAGTTGGTGATGAAGAACCCAGAAGTATGCCATCTTAGTCACCTTTGTTCTTTGTTTCCCTCTCCCTCCATCCAGACAGAGACCATACTACATTAGAGTGAACTCTAAATCCAGTGACTAGTGACTTACAAGGCGAGTTTTTTTATTTGTTTGTTTGTTGTTTTTTTTTTTGAGACAGGGTCTCACTTTGTCGCTGGCTGGAGTGCAGTGGCGCGATCTTGGCTCACTGCAACCTCTGCCTGGGTTCAAGCACTTCTCCTGTGTCAGCCTCCCTAGTAGCAGGGATTACAGGCACCTGCCACCGCATCGGGCTAATTTTTGTATTTTTAGTAGAGACAGGGTTTCACCATGTTGGCCAGGCTGGTCTCAAACTCCTAACCTCAGGTGATCAGCCCGACTCAGCCTTCCAAAGTGCTGGGATTACAGTTGTGATCCACTGAACCTGGCCAGGGGAGATATTTAAACACAGAAAAACACAAGGAATAATGCCATGTAAGCAGAATGGCAGAGATTAGAATGATGTGCCTACAAAACGAGGAACACCAAGGATTCCAGGCATCCACCAGAAGATAGGCAGGAAGCATGGAACAGATTCTCTTCAAAACCTCCAGAAAGAACCAACCCTGTCAATATCTTGATTTTAGATTTCTAGCCTCCAGAACTGTGAGAAGACAAATTTATTTTGTTTTAAACTACCCATTTTGTGGTACTTTTTTACAGTAGCCCTTGGAAATGGGAATACTCTGTTTCACCCTCTTTAGAGAAGAAAGTCAGACTTCTAATGAAATGTGAGAAAACTTTGTATTAAGTAGGGGATCTGTAAATCTGATTATTTTACAAACTTTAAACCAATCGTTCTATTTTCTTCATATCTTCACCCCCGCCCCTTGCAGTAATACCTTTTTTCTGTCATTTTCTGGGCTCTTTGGGGATCATCAGTGCCAATCAGATTGCTTTTCTAGTCCGTCCCCTACTGAAGTAGAATTCCCCATTCTTTTCTGTTAAGGCACTTTTCTATTGTTCATCTCCCTTCCACCTTCTGGAATTTACTTGCTATTTTCTCCTTCCGTCCTGTGGGTTTATGCCCCTGCCCCCCACCCCTTTTTTTAAGAAACTTACCGGAAGAATATGGCACTCTAGAAGCCAAGTAAAAATATTTTCAACCAGGAGACCATGAACAACTGTAACAAATAATGCTGAGAAGTCTAATAAAATGAGGACTGAGAAATGACCATTTGATTTGGCAAGATATATCATTCATGGCTTTGACAAGAGTAACTGTGATGGAGTAGTGGGGGATAAAGCCTCACTTGAGTGGGTTCAAGAGAGATGAGAGGAAAAGAGAAACTGTGAGTATAGATTACTGTCTCAGGAATTTATCTTGTAAGGGAAGCAGAGAAACGTAGCTATCAGGAAAACTGGGGTCAAGAGAATTAAAAAAAAAAAAAAGAATAGAATAGAATAGACAACCAAGTAAGTGTCTTATTGACTTTATGAATGTGACACCTTGCAGGCAGATAAAAATGTGATTCAGGAATTTAGAAATCAATTCAAGACAATGAATAAAAATAAGAAAGAAGCCATGCATGAAGATAATGATAAATGTAGAAATGAATAGTGTTCTCATGTGTAAATGGTAGAGAGATGAGGGAAATTTTGCATGGCCAGAACCTTGGGAAACATTCTTTTAGAAAGCAAAAAAGAATAAAATAAAATAAAAAAGAAAGTATTCAAGAAGGAGAACAAGAAGCCGAGGGGAAAGACATTAACTACAGAGTAAATGGGTTGACAATATAAAATACCACAAAGATGTTGCAAAAGAAGAGGGCTAAAAGACCACCATGCTAAGTAATTATCAGGTCACTTGTAAACATCATTCAAAAATGATTAAGAAGATTGTAGATAGTGAAAAGTGGAGTCAACAGTTATAGAGCAGGGAAGGCTGTTCTGAAGGGAGGGTTCTTTTTTTTTTTTTTTTTTTTTTTGAGACGGAGTCTCGCTCTGTGGCCCGGGCTGGAGTGCAGTGGCCGGATCTCAGCTCACTGCAAGCTCCGCCTCCCGGGTTTAGGCCATTCTCCTGCCTCAGCCTCCCGAGTAGCTGGGACTACAGGCGCCCGCCACCCCTCGCCCAGCTAGTTCTTTGTATTTTTTAGTAGAGACGGGGTTTCACCGTGTTAGCCAGGATGGTCTCGATCTCCTGACCTCGTGATCTGCCCGTCTCGGCCTCCCAAAGTGCTGGGATTACAGGCTTGAGCCACCACGCCCGGCCAAGGGAGGGTTCTTATACACAAATGCCTAGTAACAACTACCACCAAAGACTCCAAAAACCACAACTTAGCACAAAGGCCATCCAACCTTATACAAAATAATACTTCTGGGTATTCTGGGTGCACTGCCTATGGGGTAGCCCTGCTCCGCAAGGAGCAGTATAATTTTTTTCATTAAAGAAAAAAAAAACCTTTGTGAGGACATTTGCCCAACAACTGTCTTCAGACTGGTGCCATCCTTGTTACTGATTCTCGTGACCAAGGATAGTTATCTCAAAACAATTTCTTGTTTAGAACTTGTATATGGGTGCAATCCTTATTTTACCCTTAAAAACCTTTGTTTTCTGTTATCTCCCTGAAGATGCACAGTTTACTATGGCATGCATATTCCCGTTTCAGTGCCTATTTCCAAATAAACATCATTGTCTCTCAGAGTCTTCTCTGTTATTTAGATTCTCTCTCTCTCTGTACACACACACACACACACACAATGTGTGTATGTCACATATAATCTACGATTTATACCTTTCCTAATCTTATGTAAAATCCAAAATGTACACAAAATAGTGTTGTAACATCATGAAAACTAAGAAAAGGAAAACTTTGGTTGAAAATAAGAAAAAAAAAAGGCCAGGCGTGGTGGCTCACGCCTGTAATCCCAGCGTTTTGGGAGGCTGAGGCGGGCAGATCATGAGGTCAGAAGATCGAGAATATCCTGGCTAACACGGTGAAACCCCATCTCTACTAAAAATACAAAAAAATTATCCAGGCGTGATGGTGGGCGCCTGTAGTCCCTGCTGCTCAGGAGGCTGAGGCAGGAGAATGGCGTGAACCCGGGAGGAGGTTGCAGTGAGCCAAGATTGCGCCACTGCACTCCAACCTGGGTGACAGAGCGAGACTCCATCTCAAACAAGAAGAAGAAGAAAAAAAAAAGTTCTTATTTTTCTTTGCTTTGGCAAATGACAGGTATATATAGTTAGGAAAACCTTCATTGTCAACTCTCATCTATCTCAGCCTCTTTGTAGTGTCTCAGGTGGAACCACTGTTTCCTAGAAAAGCTCCTCTGGGCCCCTCAGCTTTTCTGATTCTCCTTTAAGCTCTCATCTCTGCCTCTTTTCCTAGTACCTCCTCCTCTGCCCACCCTCTTCAGTGTTCAGGCTTTAATCATTTTCAATTCTTGTTTCACCTAAATTCCTGAGGCTATCATCCATTCTCATAGTTTTAAGTACCATCCATATATAAGTCCTAAATCTGTACATTTGGATCTTGGCATATGCTCCAGATCCAAACTTAATAGCTCCTTTTGAACTTTTTTCCTGGATATTCTGAGGTTATTATGACATACAATACATGTTGATATTTGAAACTAAAGCTAATTAAGCCCTAGATTAAAAAAAAAAAAAACTCTAAATGCATTAAGCAATTTGAGTCTGTGTTTTTTTATTGTTGGGCCAGAAGTTTCTGTTTAAAATAAAAACTACGAAACAATAGTGTAGCCATCCGTTGGTATATGCAGAAGATTGGTTCTAGTACTCCAATGGATACGAAAACCCATAGATGCTCAAGTCCTTCATGTAAAATGGCATAGTATTTCCACATAACCTACATATGTCTTCCCATATACTTTAAATTATCTCTAGATTACTTATAATAATACAATGTAAATGCTATGTAAGTAATTGTACTGTATTTTTATTTGTATTGTTTTTGTTACATTGTTATTTTGTTGTTTCTTTAAAAATATTTTTGATCTATGGTTGGTTGAATCCACAGATACAAAACCTGTGGAAATAGAGGGCTGACTTTATCTTGGTTGCATATCAAATTAGTCTGTTGCATTTCTGTAAAAGCTTAAAGCTCTTGTTAACAAGCATTTAATTATAAATACCCTAGATCTCTGTACTCAGTTTCCTAGTCTCATGTGTTTTTGTGAAAATGTACCTTGAAATTATTACAACCTCCCTTCACAGCCTTCCCTGGCTCTGTTAGGTTTTGCCTTTGGTAGGGTTTTTAACACAACTGAATTTGTTTTGATTCTGAAAACTTTAACTTACTGTCTCTCCATATACATATATATGTATCTTTAACTCTCTCTCCATACATATGTACCTTTTGTGTACATTTTAGATTTTACATAAGATATATATATCATATATATACAAGTGTTTTTGTGAAAAGTAAACCAAGCTGTGATGAGATGAGGAAAGACAGTAGTTTGTAAATGGAAAAGTGTCATAAAATCTTTATTGCTGTTGTCAGTAAATAAATATTGGCAACAGATATAAGGAAGTTGCAGAGGATAGTAGCTTCAAATTTAGCCATTATAAACTGAAGGATTGGCTTTAAAACCTGGTTGTATAAACACTTTGAATTAGGATGTTGTACGATAACAGAAATACAACTCAAAATGGACTAATCACTACAGAAATCACATAACACATAACAAGAGTGGGATGGATCTAGGATTGGTTAATTCGCCGGCCTATTCATATCATCTTTCTACTTTGTCATCCTTAGCAGCTTCAGACATCATATCCTTACTCAGCAATGTTCAGAAGCACATGGAAGGATATATCCAAAAAGTTCTAAGGTCTCTTAACAGGGAAGGAAGAGGAGAAAAGCTTTAGGTGAAGCAGCCCGTATTTGCTGCGTATGTTATAACTTTGAAAAACTAGTTAAAATAACATTCAGTGTTTTGTTTTGTTTTGTTTTAGTTCTTTTTACCCATTATGAAGCATCAGTAATATACAGGAAAGACATAAAAGCTTGTAATAATTTCAGGGTATGTAAGAGATCTAGAGTAATACAAATAAATCCTTGTGTATTCCAAAAACCTAATGAATTTTTAAAAAGAGCTGCCTTTTCTATTCATAAGCTTTAAAAAAATTGAACTAGTCTCTAATGCTTGATAATATCTTGAAAATATTATGCTTCATTAGTCTGACTCCATTAGCAGAAAATTGCCCTATAACTTTCACTAATAAAGAACAAAACAGGAAATAGTCTCTACATCTTACTAGATGGTTTCAAAGGTATACCTCAGCTGTTTTGAGAGAATTTATTATTTTCAAGATGTATAATAATTCCCACTGAGCCATTATTTCACACATTAGCTTTTACACAATTATTTGTTCATAAAACTGCAGATCAAAAAACTTGATTATGTCTCCAGGAACTAGTAGAAAATTTTTAAGGCTTAATTAGATAATATTTATTAGAATATTTTGGAGTTAAAAACAAAAATATGTTTTATATAAAAAAGCAACAAAAAGTAAGCCAGGTCTGCTTGATTTAGTCTATAATGATTTTATAAGTAGTAAAAATGACTTACAATATTGAAATTACTTCATTAATAAAGATGTGGATATAATTGATACCTAAGTGTTGATAGATGGAGGAATAAGTGAAATAGTTTTGTTACAAACTGAGTGCCTCTCTTAGAATATAACGTGACACCAACATTTTGTCTACTAATCAGCTGTAGGTGAAGCAGCCCATATCTAGCCCATATTTAGTCTAGTTGTTTTGATTTATTGAATTATATGCTAGGAAAACCTGAGCATTTCTGTTATAGTCTCTATATTGTGGACATTTAGAGGTTAGAGCAAGTATATACCAAAAATTGTTTTTCAATTTCAGTAGCCATCAAATACACATTATTATTTATTTAGTCATTCGCAAAACATACTTTTGAGCATCAAGCACAGTTCTAAGCCCTTAGGTTAAGTGAGAGATAATCATATAAACAAGTGTACCAAATGTTATTGATGTTATGGTATAGGTTTTTTTCAGAGGCAGAAGAAGGGCGCAGTCACTTCTTTTTAAAAAAATTACAGATTCAGAGGGGTACATGTATAGGTTTGGTACACAAGTATATTGCATAATGGGATGATTTGGGCTTCTGGTGAACCTATCACCCAAATAGTGAACATGCTCAATAGATAGTTTTTCAACCCTTGCCCCCCTTTGCCTCTACCCCCTTTCAGAATCCCCAGTGTCCTTGTTCATCATTATGTTTACGTGTATACCCATTGATCAGCTCCCACTTACAAGTGAGAACATGGGGTATTTGATTTTCTGCTTCTGAGTTATTTTAATTTCAGTAGCCATTAGAATAATGGTCTCTAGTTGCATGCATGTTGTTGCAAAGGACATTATTTTGTTCTCTTTTGTGGTAGTATTCCATGGTGTATATACACTAAATTTTCTTTTTTCAATCCACTGTTGGTGGACACTTAGGTTGATTCCATGACTTTGCTATTGTAAATAGTGTTGTGATAAATATATGAGTGCAGGTGTCTTCTTGATAAAACAATTTATTTTGCTATGGATAAATACCCAGTAGTAGGATTTCTGAACTGGCAATTCTATTTTTAGTTCTGTGAGAAAACTCCTTACTGCTTTCCATCGGGGTTGAAATAATTTACACCCACCTCCCCGCTCAGCAGTGTGTAAGTGTCTCTTTTCTTCATATTCTTGCCAGTATCTGTTATATTCTTTTTCTTATTTTTTGAGACAGGGTCTCACTCTGTCACCCAGGTTGATGTGCAGTGGCATGATCAGGGCTCATCACAGCCTCAACCTCTGGGGCTCACACAATCTTCCGACCTCAGCCCCCCAAGTAGCTGTGACTACAGGTGTGCACTATCATGCCCAGCTAACTTTTTGTAATTTTAATAGAGAGGGGGTTTCACCATGTTACCTAGGCTGGTCTTGAACTCTTAGACTCAAGCAGTCTGCTCACATTGGCCTCCCAAAGTGCTGGGATTACAGATGTGAGCCACCACACCTGGCCTATTTTTTGACTTCTTAATGATAGTCATTCTGACTGGTGTGAGATGGTATCTTATTGTGGTTTCAATTTGCATTTGTCCAATGATAGTGATGTTGAGCATTTTTTCATGTTTGTTGGCGACTTGTATGTCTTTTGAGAAGTGTCTGTTCATGTCCTTTGCCCACTTTTCAATGGGGTTGTTTCTCCTTGTTGATTCGTTCCAGTTCCTTATAGAGTCTAGATATTGGTCCTTTTTCAGATGCATAGTTTTTCTGCCATTCTGTAGGTCATCTGTTTACTCCCATTCTGTAGGTCATCTATTTACTCTGTTGATTGTTTCTTTTGCTGTGCAAGTCCTATTTGCCTAGTTTTTGTTTTGTTGCATTTACTTTTGAGGTCTTAGTCATAAATTCTTTGCCTAGTCCAGTGTCCAGAAGACATTTTCCTAGATTTTCTTCTAGGAATTTTATAGTTTGAGGTCTTACATTTAAGTATTTAAACCATCTTGAGTTAATTTTTATATATGGTGATATGTAGGGTTCCAGTTTCATTCTTCTGCATATGGCTATACAGTTACCCCAGGACCATTTATTGAATATAGAGTCCTTTCCCCATTGCTTGTTTTTGTCAGCTTTGTCAAAGATTAGGTGGTTGTAGTTGTGTGGTCTTATTTCAGGGCTCTCTATCCTGTTCCATTGGTCTATGTGTCTGTTTTTGTACTAATACCATGCTGTTTTGGTTACTGTGGCCCTGTTGTGTAGTTTGAAGTTGGGTAGTGTGATGCCTCCAGCTTTGTTCTTTTTACTTAGAATTACCTGGGCTGTTGGGGCTCTTTTTTGTTTCATATGAATTTTAAAATAGTTTTCTCTAGTCCTGTGAAGAATACCATTGGTAGTTTGATAGGAATAGCATTGAATCTGTACTTTGCTTTTGGCAGTATGGCCATTTTAATGATATTGATTCTTTGTATCCATGAGCATGAGATGTTTTTCCATTTGTTTGTATCATCTATGAGTTCTTTTCATTGGTGTTTCATACAAAGTTCTCCTTATAGAGATCTTTCTTTTCACCTCCTTAGTTAAGTGTATTCCTAGGTATTTTATTTTTTATGTGTGCCTATTGTAAATGGGATTGAAGTCTTTATTTGACTCTCAGCTTGAACATTATTGGTATATAGAAATGCTGCTGATTTTTGTATGTTGATTTTGTATCCTGAAACTTAACTGAAGTTGTTTATCAGGTCTAAGAGTCTTTTGGAGGGATCATTAGGGTTTTCTAGGTATAAAATCATGTCATCAATGAACAAAGATGATTTGAGTTGCTCTTTTTCTATTTGGATGCCTTCTATTTTTTTTTTTTTCCCTCTGGCTAGGACTTCTAGTTCTGTGTTGAATAGGAGTGGTGAGAGTAGACATATTAGTCTCGTTCCAGTTCTTTGGTGGAACACTTTCAGCTTTTCCCCATTCAGTATGATGTTGGCTGTGGGTTTGTCATAGATGGCTTTTATTATTTTGAGGTATATCCCTGATGCCTAATTTGTTGAGAGTTTTTTTTTTTTTTTTATCATAAAGGGATGTTGGATTTTATCAAATGCTTTCTCAGCATCTATGAAGATGATCATGTGTTTTTTGTTTTTAATTCTGTCTATGCGGTGATTTAGTTTGGATATCTTCTCCAAATTTCATGTTGAAATGTAATCCCCAATGTTAGAGTTAAGGCCTGGTAGGAGATGTTTGGATCATGAGGGTGGATCACTCATGAATAGCTTGGTGCTTTCCTCGCAATAGTGAGTTCTGTGAGACGTGGTTGTTTGAAAGTGTGTGACACCTCCCCACTCATTCTCTTGCTCCTACATTTGCCTTGTGATGCGTCTGCTCCTCCTTCACCTCCCACTATGATTGTAAGTTTCCTATGGCCCTCACCAGAAGCATATGCCAACACCACACTTATTGTACTGCCTGCAGAACCATGAGCCAATTAAACCTCTTTTCTTTATAAATTACTGAGCCTCAGGCATTTCTTTATAGCAATGGAAGAATGACCTACTACATGTGTATTATGCAATAAAGATTACATTGAGAAAGAACGGACTGGCCGGGTGTGGTGGCTCATGCCTGTAATCCCAGCACTTTGGGAGGCTGAGGCGGATAGATCACCTGAGATCAGGAGTTCAAGACCAGTCTGACCAACATGGTGAAACCCCTGTCTCTACTAAAAATACAAAAATTAGCTGGGTGTAATTAGCTCGGCATAGTGGCACGCACCTGTAATCCCAGCTACTCAGGAGACTGAGGCAGGAGAATCGCTTGAACCCAGGAGGCAGAGGTTGCAGTGAGCCAAGATCGCGCCATTGCACTCCAGCCTGGGTGATGAGAGCGAAACTCTGTCTAAAAAAAAAAAAAAAGAAAGGCTGGGTGCAGTCAGTTGCTCACGTCTGTAATCCCAGCACATTGGGAGGCTGAGGTTGGGCGGATCATGAAGTCCGGAGATCGAGACCATCCTGGCTAACACGGTGAATCCCCTTCTCTACTAAAAATACAAAAAATTAGCTGGACATGGTGGTGGGCGCCTGTAGTCCCAGCTACTTGGGAGGCTGAGGCAGGAGAATTGCTTGAACCTGGGAGCCGGAGGTTGCAATGAGCCAAGATAGCACCACCGCACTCCAGCCTGGGTGACAGAGCGAGACTCCATCTCAAAAAAAAAACAAAAAAAAGAAAGAATGGACTAACATGTGTATATGCAATAAAGGTTACATTGAGAAAGACATTGCCTCAAATCAAGATTAATGCATAACTCTGGAGCAGTCCTCATATGTGATTAATCACTAAAGTCATTTCAAAGGAAAAATATTTTCCAAAAGCCTCATTGTTTACTTAAAATTTTTGTATCATGTTAAATATATACAAACCAAAACTAGGTTAAAAAATTTCATATGCTTACAGTTTTTAGGAAATATTTTCAAAATATGAACAAATTTTCAAAATTAAATATAAATAAGACAAAATAAAAACAGTTCAGTTAACAATATTATTGTTAGTATTATATTATTAGTATATTATTAGTATGATAGTATTATTTGGCAGATGCTAAATTGATGCTATTGAGGTTTTATGGCCAAAACTAATAGCCTCATGTCTCTTAAATATTTAAAGTTTATTCATATCCTACACTTCCTTTTTTAATGATGAGGAGATGAGTTCAGCTGCACATAATAATAGCTAAAATATATTGGACCATTTTCTCCTGCAGTTAACAGGATTTTAGAGCTACACCTTTCCAATCTTCTTGTCCTTTTCTGCCTAGTAGATCACAAGGGAGCTATTACAGTTCGAGATTTGGCATCATTGCTTGATGCAGGAAGAAAGGAAGAGGAAAAAACGGTATGTGCCAACTGAATCCGACCCTATTTTCACAAGCTTTCCCAGAATCACCACCTAGTGATGACTAAGGCCTCATTGGCCACATTTTGTCATAAAACCACACCTAGTTGAAAAAGATTGGAAAAAGAGAGGTTCAGTTCGCCACAGGCTCCCCCACCCACAGGGTGTGTTAGTGAGGGGGAAGGGGAGAAGGGATTTTGGAAAAGCAACAGCTAGCTCTACCACAAATTCTAAGACCATTTTTAATCAGAGGTGATTTGGAAGCACTGTAGCCATCTTCATCACATAAAGATCACATCAGCTTTGGGGTCTTACTGAAATCTCTATCAAGTAGGTATCTAACTATGTCTGCAATCAGGGAAAGAAAAATGCTTCATATTTGCTCTCATAATTACTGATAATTCAAGTTTAAATTTTAAAAGCTAAAAGCAGTTCCCTCATGAGTATGATGTTCTCCATGCGTGCACCCCTATGTGCCAGGTGATGTCTCAATTCCACACTTCCCTAAGTCCGACTATTGTAAAAACCTCTATTTACTCAGTATTCTGCAATAAGAAGTATTTAATATAGGTAAATGGGGAGAGATTTCTCATTTAGTCCTAAATGCAAAAGGGACCACTAAATGTACGTATGCCTGATTTTAAAGTAGTTGTTCAGGTGACCCAGAATATACTTACGGTAATGTATTTTGGAATTTAATCTAAGTGACTTAACAGTTAACAAAGAAAATTTGAGTTCCTTACAAGTTCATAAATTATTGTCCATAGGCCAAACCAGGCCCACCAATTATGTTTATAAATAAAGTTTTGTTGGAACACAACCCTGCTCATTCATTTGTGTGTTGTCATTGGCTGCTTTTCTGGTATAAGAACAGAGTTGAGTAGTTGTGACAGACATTGCATGCATGACCTGTAAAGCCTGAAATATTTACCATCAGAAAAAACTTGCCAACCCCTGCCTTAGAATATATTGGTGAACAACCTTTTAAGAATTAGTGACCTAAAGAAAGTTTCTGGTACAGTGCCAAAAGTTATGACTTTAGTTTGATACATACAACCTTCTATTAAGACTAGATGAGGCCGAGGTGGGTACATCATGAGGTCAGGAGTTCGAGACCAGCCTGGCCAACATGGTGAAATGCCATCTCTACTAAAAATGCAAAAAATTAGCTGGGCGTGGTGATGTGTGCCTGTAATCCCAGCTACTTGGGAGGCTGAGGCAGGAGAATCACTTGAACCCAAGAGGCAGAGGTTGCAGTGAGCTGAGATCATGCCATTGCACTCCAACCTGGGCAACAGAGCAAGACTCCATCTAGAGAAAAAAAACAAAAAAACTGGACAAAGAAACAAGGTATGGATTTATCAGAAGAGTGAACTCATATAGAGTCCATGCCAATAGGATATTTATTTATTTATTTATTTATTTATTTATTTATTTATTTATTTTTATTATTACTATTTTTGAGATGAAGTCTTGCTCTGTTGCCCAGGCTGGCATGCAGTGGTGTGATCTTGGCTCACTGCAACCTCTTCCTCCCAGGTTCAAGCAAATCTTCTGCCTCAGCCTTCCGAGTAGCTGGGATTATAGGTGCCTGCTTCAACGCTTGGCTAATTTTTGTATTCTCAGTAGAGATGGGTTTTCATTATGTTGGCCAGGCTGGTCTCAAACTCTTGACCTCATGATCCGCCTGCCTCGGCCTTCCAAAGTGTGGGATTACGGGCATGAGCCACTACGCCCAGCCGGGATGTAATTTAATAGAAATAAATTCAAAGTCCTAAGTTCAAAACTGAGAAAAATAAAAAAACCTTTTTGAAAAACAAATTGGACCCCATACACTGAAAGAGCTGCAATGACATGGAGATCACCAGTTACAGAAATGGTAGTCTCGAACTGATAGAACATTGTGTTTTGTCCCTTCCCCGTGACCACGTACCAAGATCTTTCTCATTCAAAAGCATGTTATTGGCATTCCTTACAAACAGCACTCAAACAACAACGCAGTTATAAGTGAACAACATAGAATACTAAGCAATACTAAGTATTTTTAGTAACAATACTAGACATTTTTCATTTTTGTCATCATGTTGTGAGTTAAAGTGCCTAAAGAGAATCTGCTGTCTAACCTTGTATACCCCTCTCATAGGAGTATAAGTAGCATGCCTGTAAAAAGACAATGTAAAAAAAACCCTCCAGTTTATATGTGTTCACCCTTATTCCTTCCAGGGTGCAGCTTAGTGAGTATTACTCTAAACCTTGAGCCTGTGATCTTATTTCCTATAACATAGTTAATGTTTTAAAAATCTGTGAATTTTTGTCAGTGGCATACTTAATATGTTGCCACCCATTGGATATACACTTTAATACTATCTGAGGTTGCAGTTTTAAAACACTGTATTTCTGATCTATAATTCAAATATGCTTATAAATAAATAGACTTCTAGAAGGATACATAAGAAAGTAGGTCCACAGGTTGCTTCTGGGATGGGGCCTGGGGAGCTGGGAGACCAGGTGACAGGGTGAAGAGAAATGTTTCACTGTATATTCTATTGTGCCTTTTTACTGTTGGTCCGTGTACGTGTATGGCCATTCAAGTAAATCAGTGAAATGTCTTTTAAAACCTATATCTTCTCCAGAATCATCTTCTAACCTAGGCATAGTCCATTTGCAAATCATACAACTATGACAAGCCAAAGATTTAACAAGTGCACCGAAAACAGTGTGATTAGGTGGTTGTCATCACTTAGGGAAAATAGTTGGATAGGTATATGAAAACCAGTTTACACAGAAATCCAAGGAGAACTGATGAGTAAAAAAAAAAGTGACAAAAGAAATGGTTTTTGTTTGTTCAAAGGAGGTAGAAAAAAAGAGTAAGGGCAAAAAAATGCAATGAAATGTGCAGCATAAGGCTTGATACCTTTAACAGTGGGAGTCAAGAGTCAGAAGCTAGTAGATGAAATTAAGAACAGGCATGTAGGGCCAGGTGTGGTGGCTCACACCTGTAATCCCAGCACTTTGGGAGGCTGAGGCCGGCAGATCACGAGGTCAGGAGATTGAGACCATCCTGGCTAACACGGTGAAACCCCGTCTCTACTAAAAATACAAAAAACAAAAATCCAAAAAAAAAAATTAGCCAGGTGTGGTGGTGGGCACCTGTAGTCCCAGCTACTTGGGAGGCTGAGGCAGGAGAATGGTGTGAACCCGGGAGGCAGAGCTTGCAGTGAGCTGAGATCACGCCACTGCACTCCAGCCTGGGTGACAGAGCGAGACTCCATCTCAAAAAAATAAATAAAAAATAAAAATAAAAAAAAAGAACAGGCATGTAAAATATGGAGAGCAAATGGACATGATCCTTATTGCTGCAATTTTCCAAATATATGAAATTCATAAATGTGCAAGATATGGAGAAACAGCCACTTCTGCTACATGTGCAGACAATAACCCTAAGTATGTGTCTCCTCCGTGTATATGTCTCGGGGGAGGAAAGGTAAGAGAAAGGGTTATATGGTAACTTCCAGCATTCCTCTTGATCTAGGGCTATAAAAGCAGCAGAATACTATATCTTATTGAAAGCGCAGCAAACAGGACATTTCCAGAATGGAAAGTAGGCATGGAAACCCACTGTATCCCTAGCATGTATTCACAGTTACCAATGGAAACAATGGTTACTTTTAGTAGCCCTCCTGCTAAAATAACTTAAATTAGAAATGGGTTCTTGGCTGAAGAAATTAAGCAAGATTTCTGGTTTAAAAGTTTTAAGAAGAGGAGCTACATGAGCATGTTCAAATGCCATCTTTAACTATAATAGAAATCTTTCATATTTCTTCAACAGGATACACCCATCCTAAAGTGAAAATAAAAGGTTTTTCTTTTCCTTTTCTATTTTTTTTTTTTTTTTTTTTTGAGACAGGATCTGGCTTTGTTGCCCAACCTGAAGTGCAGTGGTACGATCATGCCTCACTGTAGATTAAAACTCCTGGGCTCAAGGAGTTCTCCTACCTCAGTCTCCCAAGTAGCTGGGGCTAGAGGCACACACCACCACACTTGCCTAGTTTTTTATTTTTATTTTTAGTGGAGAGGAGGTCTTGCTATGTTGCCCAGGCTTGTCTCAAATTGGTACACTAAAGTGATCCTCCCACCTCAGCTTACCAAAGTGCTGGGGTTATAGTCATGAACCACCTTGTCCAGTCTCTCGGTTTTGTTGGTTTGTTTTTGTTTGTTTGTTTGTTTGTTTAGATGCAGTCTCACTCTGTTGCCCATACTGGAATACAGTAGCATGATAATAATAGCTCACTACAGACTCAACCTCCTGGGCTCAAGGGATCCTACTGCCTCAGCATCCCGAGTAGCTGAGACTACAGGCGTGGATAACACAGCTGGCAAATATTTTTTAATTTAAAATTTTTTCTTTTTTGTTTTTGTGGGTACAGAGTAAGTGTATATATTTATGGGGTACATGAGCTATTTTGATACAGGCATACAATGCATAATAAGCAGATGTATCACCTCAAGCATTTATTGTTTATGTTACAAACAATCCAATTATACTCTTTTAATTATTTTTAAATGTACAATTAAATTATTATTGACTGTAGTCACCCCATTGTGCTATTGAATACTAGATATTATTCATTCTATTTTTATTTACCCATGAGCCATCCCGACTTTCCCCCAACCCCACCACTACCCTTCCCAGCCTCTAATAACCATCATTCTATTCTCTATCTCCATGAGTTCAATTGTCTTAATTTTGGGTTCCCACACATAAGTGAGAATGCAAAGTTTGTCTTTTTGTGCCTGGCTTATTTCATGTAATATAATGATCTCTAGTTCCACCTATGTTGTTGCAAATGACAGGATCTCATTCTTTTTTATGGTGAATAGTACTCCATTGTGTATATGTACCACATATATCTTTTCATCTGTTGATGGACATATAGGTTGTTTCCAAATCTAGGCTATTGTGAATAGTGCTGCAATAAACATGGGAGTACAGATATCTTTTGGTATACTAATTTCCTTCCCTTTGGGTATATACCTAGCAGTAGGATTGCTGGATCAGATAGAAGCTCTATTTTTAGTTTTTGTGAGGAACCTCCAAATTGTTCCCCATAGTGGCTATACTAATTTACATTCCCACCAGCAGTGTACAAGTGTTCCCTTTTCTCCATATCCTTGTCAGCATTTGTTATTGCCTTTCATTTTAACTGGGGTGAGATGATATCTCATTATAGTTTTGATTTGCATTTCTCCGATGATCAGTGATGTTGAGCACATTTTCATATAACTGTTTATCCTTTGTCTTCCTTTGAAAAATACCATCTTTTGTCCGTTTAAAAAATTGGATTATTAGATTTTTTTCCTGAAGAGTTGTTTGAGCTTATTCTTTATTCTGGTTATTAATCCCTTGTCAGATGGATAGTTTGCAAATATTTTCTCCCATTCTGTGGGTTGTCTCTTTACTTTGTGGATTGTTTCCTTTTGTGTGCAGAAGCATTTTAACTTGATATGCTCCCATTTGTCCATTTTATTTGGTTGCCTGTGTTTGTGGGATATTACTCAAGAAACCTTTGCCCAGCCAGGCGCCGTGGTTCACCCCTGTAATCCCAGCAATTTGGGAGGCCGAGGCAGGTGGATCATTTGAGGTCAGGAGTTTGAGATCAGCCTGGCCAAAATGGTGAAACCGCGTCTCTACTAAAAATAAAAAAATTAGCTGGGTGTGGTGATGTGCACCTGTAGTCCTAGCTACTCGGGAGGCTGAGGCATGAGAATCACTTGAACGTGGGAGGCAGGGGTTGTAGTGAGCCAAGATTGCACCACTGCACTCCAGCCTGGGTGACAGAGTGAAACTGTCTCAAAAAAGAAAAAAAAGAAACCTTTGCCCATTCTTGTGTCCTGGAACATCACCTCAGTGTTTCCTTGTAGTAGTTTCATGATTGAGGTCTTAGATTTAAGTCTTTAATCCATTTTGATTTGATTTTTGTTTATGGTGAGAGATAGGGGTCTGGTTTAATTCTTCTGCATGTGAATATCCAGTTTTCCAGCACCATTTATTGAAGAGACTGTCCTTTCTCCCAGTATATGTTTTTGACAGCTTTGTCCAAAATGAGTTCACTGTACATGTATGGATTTATTTCTGGGTTCTCTATTCTGTTCCTTTGGTCTGTGTGTCTGTCTATATTTGTACTACAGTAGCTCTGTAGTACAATTTGAAGTCAGGTAATGTGATTCCTCCAGTTTTGTTCTTTTTGCTCAGGATGGCTTTGGCTATTCTGGGTCTTTTGTGGTTCCATATAAATTTTAGAGTTGTGTTTTCTGTTTCTGTGAAGAGTGTACTTTTTTTTTTTGTAGAGATAGGGTCATGCTATGTTGTCCAGGCTGATCTCAGTCCTCCATTCAAGCAATCCTGCCTCAGCCTCCCAAAGCACTGGGATTATGGACATAAGCCACTACACCCAGCTTAGTATCTTTTACATAACTGGACATTCCTTCTCATTCTCTTTTGCTGGATTCTTCCCCTCTCTTGACCTCTCGTTGTAGTTCTCCAAGGCTTTTTTTGCGTTGTGGTAAAAAAACACAATGTAAAATTTACTACCTTAACCATTTTAATTTTACAGTAAGTAGTGTTAACTATACCTTATTATGTAAGGTATAGTTAACAACTTTTTCATCTAGTAAATCTGAAACTCTATACCCATTTATATATAGTTTTTTCCTCTATATAAGCTCCTCTTTTCCTCCTCCCTTGTCTCTATACTATTCCTTCCTAGGTGATCACAGCTAGTCCCTTGACTAAAATATCATCTGTTTTGCTTTAGAATAATTTCAGCTTCCCATCTCCTTACCTCCCTTCAGTTTTGCATATTCAGATTTTTGGATTATGTCCCTTCTGTTTCTAGAGTCTTTATTTAGAGTATGTGTGGTCCACTAAATTATCATATATCAAGCTTCATTACTTACCAGATTCCCTTTCATTTTCTCCTATCTTGAATCTATGTTAAGATGTTTTTATTGTTTGGTTATTTTCTCAAGTATTTTTACTGAGATAGTTTGCTTTAGTGATGTAATTTTGGTAATCTTGAATAGTCTCAAACATCTTTTTGCCATCCCATAAGAAATTGGGGGTATCTCGGCTGAGTATAAGATTCATAACTTCTGGCCGGGCGCGGTGGCTCAAGCCTGTAATCCCAGCACTTTGGGAAGCCGAGACGGGCGGATCACGAGGTCAGGAGATCGAGACCATCCTGGCTAACACAGTGAAACCCCGTCTCTACTAAAAAATACAAAAAACTAGCCGGGCGAGGTGGCGGGCGCCTGTAGTCCCAGCTACTCCGGAGGCTGAGGCAGGAGAATGGCGTAAATCCGGGAGGCGGAGCTTGCAGTGAGCTGAGATCCGGCCACTGCACTCCAGCCTGGGTGACAAAGCGAGACTCCGTCTCAAAAAAAAAAAAAAGATTCATAACTTCTAGGCCAGGCACAGTGGCTCACGCCTGTAATCCCAGCACTTTGGGAGGCCAAGGCGGGCAGATCATGAGATCAGGAGTTTGAGACCAGCCTGACCACTGTAGTGAAACCCCGTCTCTACTTAAAAAAAAAAAAAATACAAAAATTAGCTGGGCATGGTGGCGGGCACCTATAATCCCAGCTACACGGGAGGCTGAGGCAGTAGAATCGCTTGAACCCAGGAGGCAGACATTTCAGTGAGCCGAGATCATGCCATTGCACTGCAGCCAGGACAACAGAGTGAGACTCCATCTGAAAAAAAAAGATTCATGACTTCTGCTGCTTTTTGTTTCAGTTAGTTTAGATCCTGTTGCATTGTATTCTAGCTTCTAGAGTTGATGATTAGTCCAGTACCCGTCCTAGTTTTCCCTTTATGGATAATTGTTCTTTCTTTCTGGATACTTATAAGATTTTTTCTTTATTTGTAAAATTAATGAATTTTACAAGGGTATAATAGATACTTGTCTTTTCTCTTTAATCCATCCTGAAACTTGGTTTCCCTTTTCACTTATCCACCAAAAGCTAGCCCAGAGAAATTTTCCTTTATTATTTACTTAATCGTTACCTCTCCTCCATCTGGTGCTTTTTCTCTTTTTGAACACCTATATTTCGTAAAATAGGTCTTCTGGGACTATCTTCAAGTCTTTCTATTCCTTCAGTATTTCCATTTCTTTAGCTTCCTGTTCTGTGCTTTGAGATAATCCATGTACTGCATCTTCCAGTCTATTTATTTAGCTGTCAATAATGATCATCCTAAAAAAAAATTAATGTTCTTGTTTTGCTTTAAAATCTATACATGAATCTTCCTGGAAAAAAAAAAATCATGTTTTTCCAAGTATTGCTTTTTAGTTTTCTAGTCTCTCGACTTGTTTACAAAGAATGTAATAAATTTTGGCCAGGCGCAGTGGCTCAAGCCTGTAATCCCAGCACTTTGGGAGGCCGAGACGGGTGGATCACGAGGTCAGGAGATCGAGACCATCCTGGCTAACACGGTGAAACCCCGTCTCTACTAAAAAATACAAAAAACTAGCCAGGGGAGGTGGCGGGCACCTGTAGTCCCAGCTACTCGAGAGGCTGAGGCAGGAGAATGGCATAAACCCGGGAGGCGGAGCTTGCAGTGAGCCGAGATCCGGCCACTGCACTCCAGCCTGGGCGACAGAGCGAGACTCCGTCTCAAAAAAAAAAAAAAAAAAAAAAAAAAA